>NC_083724.1:83870888-84172117 GCF_028564815.1 Eubalaena glacialis | reverse complement strand
CTATGCTTTGCTAGTTATGTGACCTTGGGCAAGGCGCTTCCCTCTCATGGTTCAGTTTCCTCATTTGAAAAGTTTTGAATAAAAATAATCTCTGTTTACAAAGACAAATACTATATGATTTCACTTACATGTGGAATCTAAAAAAACAAATGAACAAACATAACAAAACAGAAACAGATATAGATACAGAGAACAAATAGGTGGTTGCCAGAGGGGAGAGGAGTGGGGAGAGGAAAGAAATAGGTGAGGGAGATTAAGAGGTCCAAATTTCCAGTTGCAAAATAAATGAGTCACGGGTATGAAACAGTACAGTGTGGGGAATACAGTCATAACTATGTAATATATTTTTATGGTAACTGATGTAACTAGACTTATTGTGGTGATCATTTTGAAATGTATAGAAATATTGAATCACTATGTTGTGTAACAGGAGCTAACATAGTGTTGTAGGTCAATTATACTTCAAAAACAAACAAACTCATTGAAAAAAAGATCAGATTTGTGGTTACCAGTGGCAGGGGTTTAGGGGAGAGGGAACTGGGTGAAGGCAGTCAAAAGGTACAAACTTCCAGATATAAGATAAATAAGTATTAGGGATATAATGTGCAACATGATAAATATAATTAACACTGCTGTATGTAATATACGAAAGTTGTTAAAAATGTAAATCCTAAGAGTTCTCATCACAAGGAAAAAAGTTTTTTCTATTTCTTTAATTTTGTATCTATATGAGATGATGGATGTTCACTAAACTTGTGAAATCATTTCATGATGTATGTAAGTCAAATCACTATGCTTACACAAACTTATGTCAATTATATTTCAGCAAAACTGGAAGGAAAAAATAGGCTCCGTTTCATGACTAACACTCATATTTACGCATTTAATCATTACAATGAAACTTGTATGTTCAGATGAGAAAAATTAAGCCCTTATTCAGAGTCACACAGCTAGTAAGTGGCAAAGCTAGGATTCATACCCAACGCTCAGACAACTGGAACCAGCCTCATCAAGCCAATAAAAATGAGGAAGTTGATCTAAAAGTTGTTAAATATATTCTATTTTTGCCTAATGCAATTTTATTACTAGACCATAAGAATCTGTGATAATGGGAAATTCTAAGAAAGTTATGTCAAATATTTACTGTGAGCATATGCTCATGTTGACTTGGCCCAGCCAGTGGACAAGACAAACCCAGTAGGCTATGGTGGAATGCTCGTTCTGAATTTGCACAGGCTGGGGGCTGCCTTGGATTCCAGACACACACTTCTGTCTGGTGGCATAAAGCAGCCATCAACATTAAGAGGTTTGCCCATAGTAAGAATTTAACCTAGCATTTAACCCAGGTCGATTAATTCCATATCTTTCTACTTCATCCTTGGGTGATCGACTCATCCCAGTTTGCCTGGGACTGTCCTGGTCTTAGCACTAGGACACCCCCCATTCCTGGGCACACCAGGATACTTGATCACCTTAGTCTCTCACATTCAGTGAATGAGGTTAGAAGACTGGGGTGGGTGGAACAAGAGAGAACAGATGACCACTTTGTTTATAAAGGCTGGGTCAGACGATGATTTCCGAGGTTGTTTCCAGTCTAATAAGTGCAAAGAAGCAAAGATGTTATCAACTCCTTAGATGTTAATTTTACAATTTAGTAGCTGGTAAGAAAGTGAGATTACACATGAGAAAAGTAATAACTCTAGCAGTACTGTGGAAGGTGAGACAGAAGATAACTTTGGGGAAGATAACTCGATTCTGTCCTCATATCTCCACACAGAATAGACCCTGCCCTCCTGCCCTGTTTCCCACACTGTACGCTATGGTCACACCTTAAATTATCTATTGAACTTGTTTGCATGCTTTTTTGTCTTACTGGACACCAAAGTTCCCTGAGAGACTGAGTCCTTCCATCATTAAATAACCTGGGACAGGGACGTCCCTGGTGGTTCAGTGGTTAAGAATCACCTGCCAATGCAGGGGACACGGGTTCGAGCCCTGGTCCGGGAAGATCCCACATGCTATGGAGCAACTAAGCCCGTGTGCCCCAACTACTGAGCCTGAGCCTGTGCCCTAAAGCCCTCATGCCTAGAGCCCGTGCTCCTCAGCAAGAGAAGCCACTGCAATGAGAAGCCCACACACCGCAACAGAGTATCCCCCGCTCGCCACAACTAGAGAAAACCCGCGCACAGCAATGAAGACCCAACACAGCCAAACATTAATTAATTAATTAATTTTTAAAAAAAGAAAAGAATCTGCCTGCCAATGCAGGGGACACAGGTTAGATCCCTAGTCTGGGAAGATCCCACATGCCGCGAAGCAACTAAGCCCGTGTGCCGCAACTACTGAGCCTGCGCTCTAGAGCCCGCGAGCCACAACTACTGAGCCCGCACATCACAACTACTGAAGCCCACGTGCCTAGAGCCCACGCTCTGCAACAAAGAGAAGCCACCGCAATGAGAAGCCCGCGCACTGCAACGAGGAGTAGCCCTCGCTCGCTGCAACTAGAGAAAGCCCGCACGCAGCAATGAAGACCCAACGCAGCTAAAAGTAAATAAAATAAAATAAATAAATTTATTAAATAAATAAATAAAGAGTGTTTGTTCCTTTTAAAAATAAATAAATAAATAAATGCCCTGGGACAGATCAGGTATTTTTTAATTATTGGTTGATTAATTGAACAAATGAATGATTAATTGAACACTTTTTTCTTCTACATTTAATTCACAATACATTTTGCTACTGAAAGCAGCTTACCTCCAGTGCGTATCATGAGTATCTTGAAAAAAAAACAGTATGTAATGACGGTAGCTTTCACAATAATCAAACTAATCCTATTAGTGATAGAATTACTGATTACTGATGCCCTTTCACCCCCTTGAAGTTTTGCATTTATGGCAAATCTACACTGCAGCTTTCCGTTTGAATCATGCAAGATCTAGCTGCACCATTATTACATTGTAGCCATTTCTCAGACAGGTGTGGCTCTGTTGCTCAAAAGTATATACCTAATCTGACAGAGGATTTCTTTACCCTGTGTCTTGTGTCTCTGAGGTTTTCCAATGTTTTTGTTGGATCTGGCCAACATTTATTAAGTACCCACTAAATATTTTGTATGAATGCCACTGATTCTTCAACATATGTTTTGTTGAATATTTAGGACTAATGAGAACATCAAAGTTGTATTATATAATCTCTGCCTTCAAGGAATTTCTGGTCTACTGGAAGAGCTAAGACTTGTGGACATGAAAAGATAACTAATACTGGATCTTACATAAAGCAGTACATTTAATAGGCCAAATGAGTGGCATAGAAAATAAATGACAATACCCTTGATTATCATTATCTTACTTGCCTTTCCCATTATACTGTGAGTGCTTTGAGGATATATTATTTGTAAACTCACCATCTGCTTTTCAAGAGACATCTGATTTTTAACAAGCTTCCCAGGTAATTCTAATGTACAATGAAGGTTAAGAATCAGTATTGTAGACAATAGGGAGGGATGGAGGGGTTTGAAGCAAGAAGATGTCATGATAGAAGTATCTGATGAAGATTCATCTAGCAGAGTGCAAGATGGAGCAGAGCACAGAGAAACTGGAGATCAAAGATACAGAACGAAAGCTGCTGCATTTCTCCACTCTTGAGATAAAAAAAACCAGAAACACTAGGAATAGCATAAAGGGAAAGGAAGGGATGGACATGGAAAGCACTAAGCAGGAGGAATCACCAAACTTGGTGACTGAGTGTTTGCTAGAGAAGAAGAAGAAGAATGAAAAATAACTTCAATATTTCTAACTTAAGGAACTTGAATAATAATAACAATAACAGCTAACATGTAATAATCACTGCGGCGGTCACTATGGCCAGGCTACCTCAACAACCACGCCCAACCCTCTTCTTTTGCGCTCATCTCTCATTACAGAGGCTAGAAACTAGATGGTCTCTTTCCTGGCCTCTTTCACAGACAAGGGTGGACCTCTGACTTATTCTTGGCAATCAGATGTAGGGATAAGTCCTTTGTGAGGCTCCTGGGAAAGCTGTTATTTTCCTGATGAAAGGGACAGTGGATGCTGACCCTGCCCTTCTCCCTTCTTCTTTCCTTGAATGCAGATGTGACACCTGGACTTGCAACACCTGGTGACCACAATGTGATAACCATGGAGATGAAAAGCCAGCATGCTAAAGATGGCAGAGGGGAAGGTAGGAAGAAGTGGGGTCTTTGGTGGCACCACTGAACTGCTGCACCAAACCTGGAACTACCCACCTCTAGAATTCTAGTTATGAAAGATAATTAAATATGTTTTTTTGCCTACCATACCATTAACTGCCATTCTGTTATTTGCAATGTAACACACCCAAACTGATACAAACACTGACTATGTGCCAGGCACTGGCCTAAGCACTTTAACCCAATGCTTCCAACAACTTGATGAGGAATGTGTTATTATTATCCCAATTATACAGATGAGGTAATTAAGGCATCAAAAAAGTCAAATAATTTGGCCAAGGCCACACACCTAGTAAGCAGCACAGCAGGGAATTGAACCCAGGCAGTCAGCCTCCCAAGCCCTCACTCTTAACCATTACATATCTAGTCTCTCAATATCGGTGAGAGCATAGATAGAAATAAGGATGTTGGGAATAGGTGTCAACAGCTGGAAATCCAAGTGGAAATGTCCATCAGGCAGTTAGAAATGCCAAGTCTGCAGCACAAGAATATAAAGGACCTTATTTAGAACAAGTAGCTATCTGCATTGAAATAAGAATTGATTTATTAACTACAAAAGTTCCAAATTCTCTCCTATCTACAAGGTGAGCTGAGCTGAACAGAACCATATATGTAGCAGCCCTAGCTTGGCCGGAATAATGATGCTTTTGACAAAGTGCCTTTGACTATCCAAAAGCTGGCTCCCTTGTTAGTGCAGCATTTAGGTTCTGGCTTATGAGTTCATTGTTTAAAGGAATGTTGTTAAGTGTTACTCTTGACTTCTTAATGCCAGAGAAGATTGTTGGCTGTGTGTAGCAATTTCCCAGTGCAGGCCAATGCAGAACATGACCCCAATCTTCCAGATAGTTGCCAGTTTGCAAGGCTGGCCTGACCCAGCAAAATTACCTGGAATCTGGAATAGGGCTTCCAGGGCTGCTGACTGTTCTATCACCTTCAACAACAGGACAGCCTGTTCTCAGCAAAGAGAATGAATGTTGTTTACCTTCATACCACTGAGGTTCAGAGTAAAAGATGTTTGTGAGAGTGGGAAAAAGAGGGGGAAATAGGTGACATTCATTCCAAATAATGGTAATAAGAGCTTGCACTTATTGAGTCCTGGCTCTGTGTTGAGTGAGTGCCTTTGGTGCATTATCTCACTCAAAACACGGTAATTTCTGGTCTGTTTCTATTTTAACAGAATCACAAAATGTCCAGAGAAAATTGTTGTTAATCACTGATAGTACCTTGGCACTTGCCAATCGTTTTTTGTTGTTGTTGTTTTCCATCTTTCCTCAAAGGCCTAATAAAGGTCAGCTGGAACACTCTATTGATGCCCATGACACAGCAATAATTCTCATACAAGGCTGACAACTAGGAAAATAGATCAGTCCTGTGGAAAACAAATTGGCCTGCCTGAGAGATCTGAGAGGCCACGTATATGAAAAAGATACATCTATGAACTTCCTATTGCCAACTTTGAAAGGTTGGTATTTACATGGTCCTAGAAATGGAGCCAACCTAATCCTTACTGATCCAACATAAGGTTATAAATGCTCTGCCGCATTGGAAAAGAACTAAAGAAGGGAAAGATGTCTATTACACAATCCAGGTATTGGTCAGAATGTGTTGTCCTTTCCTTGGTGATGAGCTTCAGTTCTGATCTAGATGTTCTGATCCTCATCACAAATCACAGAGGACACTGGAACAATTTTACTATCATTAAATGCTTAAACGATGTTACAATCACTTAAGCAACTAGAGTACGCATATTAAACATTTAATTTATAATCCTTTTGCCAAAGCACTTCTGTTAGAATTTAATATTTCTCTGGAATCACACTCCAAGCCCAATCATTACAATTAATTCCAATCTACCTAATCAAGGACGCATGTCTTTACTTATTCTCCCTAAAAGTAACAGAGATTACAAATGGATGGATTTCATTACTGTTCACGATTGTGGTCAGTTGTTCTCAGGTCCTCGGTCTGGAACCATTTCCCACCGGGATGCTATTTGGAAGCTAAATAACCATAGATTTAGCTGCTAACAACAATTACAAAAAGGAGACAGGAAAAAAATACACATCACGCTTATTACAGAGATAAGAATGAGACAGGCTGAATCACCATTGACGGGGTCAGTAGTCCAAGGCCACTCATGCCTCATGATTGGCAGCTGCAAAGGGTTCCCTTTGCCAAGCCCACTGTCCAGAGGGCAAAAGGTCAGAAAAGCAGGGGCAGTGCCTTGGAGAAGTGGCTCATCCAGCATTAGTGGCTAAATCCAGGAAGACTGGAAAAACACCTGCAGGTGGCATCTAATCTAGTATTTAAAAGCACACAGGGAAGTAACTAGCAAGTCCCCTCACAATTCTACAAAAGTTGATTTTTTTTGGTCCCAAAAGAGAATGAAGGAGAAATGAATTCCCCCCTAGACTTCAAACTCCTCCAAGATACACACCTAGTGGAGTACTAGGTGCACAGTAGGAGATTAATAAATGTTTGTTGGAACTGAAATTAACTGACATGTCCTATCACTGAATCTGCATAACTACCTGACAAAATAGGTACTGTTGTCCCCATTTTACTGTGAAGAAATTGAGAAAGAATAGTTTGGTAACTTGTTAAAAAGGAATAAAGCCAGGACACAAACTCAGGTCTGTGCGGCCCCAAAGCTAATGTTCTTTCCATTGTGTCATGATGCTGCAAACCACCTGCTTTGCTAAATTGAGAAAAGAACTCCTGCATCTCTTCTTTTTTTTTTAAATTAATAATTATTTATTTATTTTTGGCTGCATTGGGTCTTCGTTGCTGCACGCGCGCTTTCTCTAGTTGCAGCGAGCAGGGGCTACTCTTAGTTGCTGCGTGGGCTTCTCATTGCTGCGGCTTCTCGTTGCACAGCACAGGCTCTAGGTGCGCGGGCTTCAGTAGTTGTGGCACGTGGGCTCAGTAATTGTGGCTTGCAGGCTCTAGAGTGCAGGCTCAGTAGTTGTGGCGCATGAGCTTAGTTGCTCCACGGATCTTCCCGGACCAGGGCTCGAATCCGTGTCCCCTGCAGTGGCAGGCAAATTCTTAACCCCTGTGCCACCAGGGAAGTCCCCTGCATCTCTCCTAATTATAACTTTTATAAGACTGTTCTATATATGTAAAATCCCCTTTTATTCAGGTCTCCTTATTTCCTGCAGGTAATCTTGTTTATTTCTTTATTCAAAATGTGGACATGCTTCCACATTAGCATCACTTCTTTGTCTTTTCCCCCATCCTCCCTTCCTTCACTACTGTCACAGAGAAAGTGGTGGCCCTCCAGTTCTGGGTGAGATTTTTCTGTCATAGAACCATGGTCCTATTTGTTCATAACCTCACAGAGAAGGCTCAAGCCCTGGTCAGTGCTGCTGTGACTTACATGAAGCCTTGACTGGCCACATTTTGGCACTAGGTCAGTGTTGAGCTGGTTCCTCCAACTCTGCTGAGATCCTAACTCCTATTCAGAGGTTTTAAGAAATAGTCATTAGTGCTCAAACTAGTAGCTTCAAACAGCTCACAGTTGAGGAAGCTCTGCTGAATGGTTTGGTGGCCACTGAGATGTGAATGTGATTTTATGTTGGCAAGATCATAGGCAAGTGTGGCATTGTTGGCTATAGTGTTTGAAGACCAAACTTCAACATGTGATTATATTTGCTTTATTATTTGAGTGTCCTTGGACCATGTGTGACCAGACTGCTGTCTGATTAAAATGATGCCAATATCAGTGTTTTCTCTATCAAACGCTGCATGGACAGTCACAATATTTCTTGGTACTAAGTTGGGTTGTCTTTTGCTTTGATACATTAATACAGCTCTAAATGTATGTCTTTGCTTAGCCTGAAATTGGAAAGGATATGTGCAAACGTAACATTGTGGTACGTGTATATATGGGGATAACATTTTAATTTGATGGTTTGAAACATACATATATTTTTAAATATTTATTTATATATTTATTTGGCTGTGCTGGGTCTTCATTGCAGCACGCGGGATCTTTAGTTGTGACATGTGGGTTCTTTAGCTGCAGCATGTGGGCTCTTTTAGTTGCGGCATGTGGGCTCTTAATTGCTGCAGGTGGGATCCAGCTCCCTGACCAGGGATCAAACCCAGGTCCCCTGCACTGGGAGCATGGAGTCTTAACCGCTGGACCACCAGGGAACTCCTGGTTTGAAATATATTATGCTGTAGTATATGATGTAGTTAAGTCATCTCAGTAGTCATAAAGAATAAAATTTGGACTGTTTCTCCTTGTAAACATCACAGAAAGATCCTTTAGATAACAGCTATGTCTATAAATGTTAGAGTACTTCTTATCAACTTGAATATAGTCTCCTCAAGCGAGAATAGCAGGCTGGTCTTATAAATGTGTGTATTTGTAACATCTTTAGCAGTAGGACAGAGTGAATGAGAATCATGATCTACATTTTAAATCTAAGTTTGATACATATTATATCATTAATCTATTCAGTCTTATGATTTTTAGAACCTATCTCTGCAAAATAAAATATATAAACAGGATTAAAACTTAGTATCACCCATGGGTCTAAATAGCATATTATGTCCTGAAATAAATAGATATGATTGGTATTAAAAAAAAAAAAAAGTGGTCTTCCTCTATCTCAAAGTGAAAGCTCCCTCCGTGTCCCTCATTCTCATCCATTCTCTGGGGGCTTACTCCACCAATAATCCCCTCAACTTGACCACATTTCATTACATCTTCATTCTTTCTTCTGTGACTTCTTCCTGCCAATGTATAAATGTTTTGAAGTGCTCCCCATCTTAATACACACACACACACACACACACACACACACACATACATATATCACCTCCACTCACCAGGCTACCCCCCCTTGAACTAATACATTCCTGCTCCTCCCTCCTTCCCTTCATTACCAAGTTCCTTCATCAGGGCCTCCATTTCCTCACCATCTAACCATGTGCATCCTCATCATGTGCAAAAAATTCTCTCTTGATAACCACTGAAGGATCAAATCCAACAGCTTTTTCTCGGTTTTCATCCTCCTCAGACTCTCCGCAGCCAGCCACCATCAACAACTCTTACTTCTTCATATTATCTTCTCCCATGATTTTTCATAATGTGTTCACTCTAAGATCTTGTTCTCATTCTCTGATTCCTCTTTCTCCTTCTGACCCCAAAAGTAAGTACTCCCTTTGGTTATGCCCATGGTTCATTTCTCTTCTCTTTACGTTCCTCCTTTGGAAATTTTACTCAATCTTTTCTACCAATCTTAGGTCTTGACTAATGCTGGAGTCCACATTGCCAACTGCTTGTTGGCATCTGCCTATCCTCCTGACAACCCAAACTCATTATGCTCAAAATATAGTGAATTTTCTTTTTGTACATATCTATTAATTATACTGTAAATACTATCCTTCTCAATCACTGTGGAAAAAAATATTCACAAGTTAAGGTTGCAGATGTCTAATGCTACAGAAGCCAAATATTAATCATAGGAGGTCTAATATTCAAATAAGATTTTTTCTTTTGTTTAAAGAATGATTTTTCAAAATTAATGAATATTTTTCTAAAGTAATATGCATAGTAAAAAGAATAATTCAAAAATACAAAATAGTATATTATATACAGTAAAAGGTAGGTTGTCCTCTCATCCCTGACCACCATACCTCCAATTCTCCTTCTCAGCAACCTGTGTTAACAGCTTGCTATATATCCACCCAGATATAGTCTATGCAGGGGACACGGGTTCAAGCCCTGGTCTGGGAAGATCCCACATGCCACGGAGCGACTAGGCCCGTGAGCCACAACTACTGAGCCTGCGCGTCTGGAGCCTGTGCTCCGCAACAAGAGAGGTCGCGACAGTGAGAGGCCCGCGCACCGCGATGAAGAGTGGCCCCCGCTTGCCGCAACTAGAGAAAGCCCTTGCACAGAAACGAAGACCCAACACAGCCATAAATAAATAAATAAATAATTTTTTAAAAAACTTGTAAACTATAGCTACATGCATCAACATGGATGAATTTCAAGATTATAATATTGAGGGGAGAAAAATGAGAAACAGAAAGGTATATATCACATGATTCAAATTATATAATTAACTTTATATAAGTTAATGCTTTTAAACTAAAACATGTGACACTAAACAATATATTATTTAAGAATACATACAGAGTGGTAAAATTAAAAAGAAAAGCGAGAAAATGTTAAACAAAAAATTCAGGATAATGGTTCCTTCTGAAGGAGGGGAGTGGAATTGGGAAGGGGCATTCTAGGGAATTCTAAAGTACTGGGAATGTTCTAGTTCTAAAGCTGTGACACTGATAATTTGTTTTATCATCATTCTTTAAACCTTAAATGTATCTTACAAATGCAGTTAATCTCTTCATTATTCAATAAAAACAAATTATAGAAAAAATAGAACCGTAGATATTTTCATTAGTCTGAAAATCCCTTAGTTTTCTTTCACTTTCATAATCATGTGGAATGCATGTAAAGCAATTAGCACAGTACTTAACAAATGGGATCTATTTTCATGGACCTCCAACTCACCGCTTGTTTGTCCTGTGGGGATTTTAAAGAACTAATACAAGAGTAGCAAGAGCATCGATTTGCTGAGACAACAAGTACTCAGCAGCTTTACGTGGTCCCAGGCAGTGTCAGCACAACACCCAGTGGAAGTGGGAAGGCTGGAATTGTCACGCTACCCTTCCGATGCTGACTATCTGATTTGAATTATCTTCTCACTGAAGGGAATGTCTGTCCTTCCTCCACAACTATGTTCACCTTCACAACTTATCACCACCAGCCTGCAGCCTCCTGCTCCAGGACCCTCCGCAGTTAACGTTCAGCATGTCGGATCAGTAATGGCCATAACCCCATGTACAGAGTGCTACTCTGTGCCAGGCATTGCTATCTAGCCCCCCCAAACCCCCCAGGCATAATGAGTTTTAAGCCCATTTTACAGAAGAAAACAAGCTCAGGGAAGATAAACAATCTGTCTCAAGTCATAGTAGTATCAAGTACTGGAGGTAGAATTCAAGTCCAGGTCTCTCTGACTCCAAGTGCAAACCTCTCAACTGGCACCCAGCACTCTTCATCATGGGACTTCCCTTGTCTCTCCAATTTTCCAATGAACCCTCCTCTCCAGTGAGGCAGGCAAGTATCCTGAATGTTTCCTGGAAAAGTCAGGCTCAGTTTGTGTTCATGCCTTTCCTTATGTTATTTCTCCTGCTGCAAACATCCTCTCCTCCACTCATCCAAATACTACACTTCTTTCAAGCTTCTATTTGGGACTGTTCTTCTGAAGTCTTCCCCAACCAATCCAACTCCAGAGTGGTTTCACTTTATCAGAATCTTTTTTGTCTTCTAGTGTTTTTTTTTTTTTTTTTGATTACCTAGGCTAAGGTTCCATAAGAGACAAGATGCCATCTTCTTTTATATCATTTGGTTTTACTTTATTTGGGGTTCTCCACACCCAGTGACTGCAAAATAAATGAAGACAGTGATCCAGGTACTATACAGACATAATTATAATCCCTGTGGCAGTGGTTCCAAGGAGATTCCAAATTTCCCTCGGAGCTTGTTAAATCTGTAGATGCCAAGCTTCACTCCAGGAACCTAGTGAGTCAGAATCTCCTGGGGTTACAGGGTGGGAAGAACTATGTATCTGTATTTTTTACACATGATTTTAAGTGCACCCTCAGATGAGAACCTTATGCTTTGTTGCAGTTCAGCACCATGTCAATTCAGAGAAACACATAAGGAAAAGTGAGTCAAAATTCTAAGAAATATGTAATTATAAGACTTATAAATACATATTTCAAGAAATCTATTTCCTTATGGGCACGATTTGTTTAAGGGAAGAAGAAGGAGAAGGAGGAAGGGAAGGAAGGAAGCAAAGAGGGAGGAAAGGAAAAGAAAGGGGAGGGAAGGGGATGGGGCTGCAACCTTGTAAAACTTCATAGACTCTCCAAGCATCTTATTCTGCATTTGAGCAGTCCTGATTTTTTTATTTGAAACTTTCTTAATACCTTATTTTTTTAATTTTTATTTTACATTATAGTTGATTAACAATGTTGTGTTAGTTTCAGGTGTATAGCAAAGTGATTCAGTTAAACATATACATGTATCTATTCTTTTTCAAATTCTTTTCCCATTTAGGTTATTACAGAATATTGAGCAGAGCTTCCTGTGCTATACAGAAGGTTCTTGTGGTTATCTGTTTTAAATATAGCAGTGTGTACTGTTGGTGGGAATGTAAATTGGTACAGCCACTATGGAGAACAGTATGGAGGTTCCTTAAAAAACTAAAAATAGAGCTACCATATGATCCAGCAATCCCACTCCTAGGCATATATTTGGAAAAAAAGCATGGTTTGAAAGGATACATGCCCCCCAATGTTCATTGCAGCGCTGTTTACAATAGCCAAGACATGGAAGCAACGTAAATGTCCATCAACAGATGAATGGATAAAGAAGATGTGGTTCCATATATACAATGGCATATTACTCAGCCATTAAAAATAATGAAATAATGCCATTTGCAGCAACATGGATGGACCTGGAGATTATCATACTAAGTGAAGTAAGTCAGACAGAGGAAGACAAATATCATATGATATTGCTTATATGCACAATCTAAAAAAAAGATACAAATGAACTTATTTACAAAACAGAAACAGACAAACAGACTTAGAGAACAAATTTATGGTTATGGGGGGGAGGAGGGGAAGGATAGATTGGGAGTTTGAGATTAACATGTACACACTGCTATTTTTAAAACAAGGACCTACTGTATAGCACAGGGAACTCTGCTCTATAATACTCTGTATTAACCTAAATGGGAAAAGAATTTGAAAAAGAATAGATACATGTATCTGTATAACTGAATCACTTTGCTGTACACCTGAAACTAACACAACATTGTTAATCAACTATACTCCAATATAAAATTTTAAAAATTTGTTTAAATTTAAAATAAATAAATATAGCAAATCCTATTTTTTTAAATATAGGATTCCTATCCTATAATAATATTTTAATCGATTCTCCTTAAATTTTCTAACTTCTCCACTTGAAAAAAAATGGTTAAACTATATTAGTACTCAGAATTAAAAGTAAATGATTCTGACTTTTGCTTCTGATTCTAATAGTCAGCACTGTCCCTTTGTTCTTTTTGAAGTATTCCTTTTCCTGTCTTCACTAACTCTTTTTTTTTTTTTTTTGGCTGCATCGGGTCTTAGTTGTGGCACATGGGCTCCAGAGTGTGTGGGCTCAGTAGTTGCAGCACACGGGCTCTCTAGTTCTGCTGCACAGGCTCCAGAGTGCACAGTCTTAGTTGCCCCACAGCACATGGGATTCAATTCCCTGACCGGGGATTGAACCCATGTCCCCTGCATTGGAAGGCAGATTCTTAACCACTGGACCACCAGGGAAGTCCCTTCACTCTTTATAATGAAAATCAAAACAAAATAAAATATAATGAAAGCATAACCCAGAGCTGAGAATTATAAATTCAGTAAATAAGTTTTTTTGGCAATTAAAAGTGTCTTGCTCACAGAGACAAAGGGAACACACCACAGAGGCAGATGTTGGAGTGATACTTCCATAAACCGAGGAATGTCTGGGGCTACCAGAAGATGGAAGAGGCAAGGAAGGGTCCTCCCCTAAAGATTTTGGAAAGAGCATGGCCTAGCAAACACCTTGATTTCATATTTCTAGCCTCCAGAACTGCAAGAGAATATGCCAAAATAATAATAATAATAATAATAATATAATGTCTTGCTCAATGCAAGAACAATACTAGCTCCGTGTAGAAAAATTAGATAAAAGCTGCACAAAAAGAATAAATTTTAAAATATCCATAATCAGTGATGTGAACAAAAATGGCAAAGTAAGGCCTTGAAAATTCTCTGCTCTGTAAACACAAGGAAAACACCAACAAAAATTATCCGAATCAACTTCTTCAGAACTCTGGAAATTAACCAAAGGCTTGCAGTAATCCAGGGAGTGTTTATTCCAGAAAAATGGCTTGATCTCAGTAAGAACAGCAAGTTCTGTGGCATTTTAATTTACCCTGTCTCTATCCCCCTTTCCCCATCTCTGCAAGAAGCCTTGAAAACCAACATCCCGAGACTTCCCTGGTGGTCTGGTGGGTAAGACTCCACGATACCAATGGCCAGGGTTCAATCACTGGTCAGGGAACTAGATCCCTCATGCATGCCACAACTAAGAGTCCGTGTGCCGCAACTAAGAGTCCACATGCCGCAACTAAGAAGCCTGCATGCCACAAATAAGAAGTCTGCATGCTGCAACTAAAGATCCCACATGCCGCAACGAAGATCCCACGTGCCACAACTAAGACCCAGAGCAACCTAAATAAATAAATAAATAAATAATAAAAGTTTTTAAATATTAAGAAAAAGAAAGAAAACCAACATCCCACTAGTGAAAACCAACAGCCTGGCAGCCACTTGAAGGAGCAGAGTGGTTGGAGCACCTTCAAAGTCCCACTTACAGAGAATTGTCATTATTTGACCTGTCTGGTGGTTCCCTGGAAGACCCCACTCAGAAGGCTGTCTTTGTATGACCTAACTCAGAGGTCCTCTAGTGCTAACAACATTTTCCCTATGGGTGTTTGTCAAAAAAATCAGAGACAAAACAAAACAAGCAAAAAAATAAAACAGAAACAGACTCACAGATCCAGAGAACAAACTGTTGGTTACCACAGGGGAGAGGAGGAAGGAAAGGGGCAGAATAGGTAAAGGGGATTAAGAGGTACAAGATAGCAGTTATAAAATAAATGAGTCACAGGGACGTAACATACAGCAAAGGAAATATAGTCAATATTTTATAATAACTTCGTATGGTGTGTAATCTATGAAAATATCAAATTGCTATGTTGTACACCTGAAAACAATATAATATTGTAAGTCAAATATACTTCAATAAATAATTTTAAAAAAAGAAAAAACAGAGGTAACTTTTTAACAGTGTAGCTGCCTGAGGTGGTAGATAACAGTTATGTTAAAGTGAAAGAAACCAGACACAAAAGGCCACATGTTATATGATTCCATTTACATGAAATGTCCATAATAGGTAAATTCATAGAGATAGAAAGTAGATTACTGGTTCCCGGGGGCTGGGGAGAAGAGGGAAGTAGAAGTCACTGCTTAGGACAGGAATAAAGATGCAGACGTAGACAATGGACTTGAGGACACGGGGAGTGGGAAGGGTAAGCTGGGATGAAGTGAGAGAGTGGCATGGACATATATACACTACCAAACGTAAAACAGATAGCTAGTGGGAAGCAGCCACATAGCACAGGGAGATCAGCTCGGTGCTTTGTGACCACCTAGAGGGGTGGGATAGGGAGGGTGGGAGGAAGATGCAAGAGGGAGGAGATATGGGGATATATGTATGTGTATAGCTGATTCACATTGTTATAAAGCAGAAACTAACACACCATTGTAAAGCAATTATACTCCAATAAAGATGTTTAAACAAAAAAAAGAAGTGACTGCTTAATGGTTAAAGAATTTCTTTTGGGAATGATGAAAATGTTCTTGAATTAGTGATGATATTTATGCAACTTTGCGAATATATAAAAACCACTGAATTGTTCACTTTAAGTCAGAAAATTTTATGGTATGTGATTTTTATTTCAATTTAAAGATAGCAATTTTTAAAATTATATGTACCCACAATTATAATTTTTTAATTTAAATAAAAGGAAATTCATAAAAATATTATCATAATCCCATAATCCAAATATAATCACTATTAATATTTTGGTCTATTTCTAATCTTTCTCTACTGCATCAATGTTATTATGCATTGGTTAAGAGCACTCACTCTGGATCCTCAGTCTGAGTTAGAATCCTGCACTTACTAATTGTGCAATCATGGGCAAGCTCATTAACCTCTCTGGTCTGTTCCTCATCTATAAAATGGAGATAATAATATTGACTTCAAATGGTTGTTGTGAGAATTAAGGGAGTTTAAAAATGTAGAGCCCTTAAACATGTGGCCGGCACATAATAAGTGTTCAATATAGGCTGGCTATTTTTATTACTGAAAATAAATCTGTGTGAATATCCTTGAATATATATCTTTTCATTTGTCTAATTTTTAAAATTAATTCCACAAAGTGAAAATGCTGTTTCAAAATATATGCACATGAAACAGACAAAATGTTATTTTAAGGTTGCCTGAGAGTTTTCTATTACTGGAAATGGATATACTACTGAGTGTTCACAAATTTGGAAACATGTGAAAAAAAATCAAGATAAAGAAGAAAAATAGTCCTGGAAGAAATAATCAAGGGAGAAAAAAAAAAAAGAGCTTTTAAAAGTTATAATCATAATTCTCAGAGAGATTTAAGAAAATATGGGTCCATAAAATAAGAAAAGGATGCTGTGAGAAGAAAATAATTTGTGAGTAAGAACTAGCTTTTGGAAATTAAAAAATATAATTTCCTGAACTAAAATTTAGTAAGGAGCTAGAAGACAGAGTTGAGGACATCTCCCAGGATGAAAAACAAAAGGCAAAAATAGAAAAAATATAAGAGAGAGGTAATACACAGAGAGAGTCAATCTGAGAAGCCTCACATTTGACTGATAAGGCTCCAGCAAAAGAGAAGAGAAAAAATGGAGGATTATCAAAGACCCTGTACAAGAGTTTGTGCCAAAAAGAAGAATTTATCTTCACTTTGAAAAATCCACAGAACGAGTGAAAAAGACATAGACCTAGACATATCTCTATGAAATTTCAGAACTCCAAGATGAAGAAAAGATCTCAAAATCTCCTGGAAGGGGGAAAGGTATGCATTACCCTGCTTATCAGCAGCCCAAGGTTCTAGAAATCAATGGCACAAGCCCTTCAAATTTCCGAGGGAAAATGATTTTCACTTTAAAATTCTATACTCAAACTTTCAGTCAGTATGAGGAGAAAATAAGGACATCATCAAGCATTCAAGGACACAGAATTTTTACTTAATCCATATATAAAAGTAACTTCTTTGCAAGTTACTTGAGGATGTACTCCAGCAAGATGAGGGAGTAATAAAGCAAAGAGGAATATTAAAAGGAAAATCCTAATATGATAACCCTGTAGCAATTGTAGAAATTGACCAGTCCAGATTGGAGCAAGAATATGGAGGCTTCTGGGAATGGGTGAGTGGTTTGCTATTGCCAGCTCCTACCAGCTCACAAGAGCCCATTGTTAATTTTCAGGAATGTTGCAAGTCAGTTGTTTAAAACATTGTTATTAAAAATTAATGTCTATAAGGGGGAGACCTTCAAGATGGTGGAGGAGTTAAGATGTGGAGATCACCTTCCTCCTCTCAAATACATCAGAAATACATCTACATGTGGAACAACTCCTACAGAACACCTACTGAATGCGGGAAGAAGATCTCAGACTCCCCAAAAGGCAAGAAACTCCCCCACGTACCTGGGTAGGGCAAAAGAAAAAAGAAAAAACAGAGACAAAAGGATAGGGACAGGGCCTGCACCTCTGGGAGGGAGCTGTGAAGGAGGAAAAGGTTCCACACACTAGGAAGCCCCTTCACTGGTGGAGACGGGGGGTGGCCGGGGGAAAGCTTCGGAGCCACAGAGGAGAGCACAGCTATAGGGATGCAGAGGGCAAAGGGGAGAGATTCCCGCACAGAGGATCAGTGTCGACCAGCACTCACCAACCCGAGAGGCTTGTCTGCTCACCCGCCGGGGGCGGGTCAGGGCTGGGAGCTGAGTCTCAGGCTTCGGAGGTCAGATCCCAGGGAGAGGACTGGGGTTGGCTGCGTGAACACAGCCTGAAGGGGGCTAGTGCACCACAGCTAGCTGGGAGGGAGTCCAGGAAAAAGTCTGGACCTGCCTAAGAGGCAAGAGACCATTGTTTCGGGGTGCGCAAGGAGAGGGGATTCAGAGCACCGCCTAACCGAGCTCCAGAGACAGGCACGAGCCACGGCTATCAGCATAGACACCAGAGATGGGCATGAAACGCTAAGGCTGCCACTGCAGCCACCAAGAAGCCTGCGTGCAAGCACAGGTCACTATCCACACCTCCCCTCCCAGGAGCATGTGCAGCCTGCCACTGCCAGGGTCCCGTGATCCAGGGACAACTTCCCCGGGAGAACACATGGCACGCCTCAGGCTGTTGCAACATCATGCTGGCCTCTGCCGTCGTAGGCTCGCCCCGCATTCCATACCCCTCCCTCCCCCCGGCCTGACTGAGCCAGAGCCCCCTAATCAACTGCTACTTTAACCCAGTCCTGTCTGAGCAAAGAACAGACACCCTCAGGCGACCTACATGCAGAGGTGGGGCCAAACCAAAGCTGAACCCCAGGAGCTGAGCGAACAAAGAAGAGAAAGGGAAATCTCTCCCAGCAGCCTCAGGAACAGCAGATTAAATCTCCACAGTCAACTTGATGTACCCTGCATCTGTGGAACACCTGAATAGACAATGAATCATCCCAAAATTGAGGCGGTGGATTTTGGGAGCAACTGTAGACTTGGGGTTTGCTTTCTGTATCTAATTTGTTTCTGGTTTTATGTTTATCTTAGTTTAGTATTTAGAGTTTATTATCATTGGTAGATTTGTTAATCGATTTGGTCGCTCTCTTCCTTTTTTTTTTATATATAGATTTTTTTTTTTCCTTTTTCTCTTTTTGTGAGTGTGTATGTGTATGCTTCTTTGTGTGATTTTTGTCTGTATAGCTTTGCTTTTACCATTTGTCCTAGGGTTCTGTCTGTCCGTTTTTTTGTGGTATTTTTTAGTATAGTTTTTAGCGCTTGTTATCATTGGTGGATTTGTTTTTTGGTTTGGTTGCTCTCTTCTTTCTTTCTTTCTTTTTTTCTTTTTTAATTACTTTTTAATTTTTTTATTTTTAATAATTTTTTTAATTTTTTATTTTAATAACTTTATTTTATTTTTTTCTTTCTTTTTTTTGCCCTTTTCTTCTGAGCTGTGTGACTGACAGGGTCTTGGTGCTCTGGTGGGATGTCAACCTGAGCCTTTGAGGTAGGAGAGCCGAATTCAAGACACTGGTCCGCCAGAGACCTCCCAGCTCCACATAATACCAAATGGCAAAAGCTCTCCCAGAGATGTCCATCTCAGTGCTAAGAACCAGCTCCATTCAACGACCAGCAAGCTACAGTGCTGGACACCCTATGCCAAACAACTAGCAAGACAGGAACACAGCCCCACCCATTAGCAGAGAGGCTGCCTAAAATCATAATAAGGTCACAGACACCCCAAAACACACCACTGGACGCAGTCCTGCCCACCAGAAAGACAAGATCCAGCCTCATCCACCAGAACACAGGCACCAGTCCCCTCCACCAGGAAGGCTACACAACCCACTGAACCAACCTTAGCCACTGGGGGCAGACACCAAAAACAACAGGAATTATGAACCTGAAGCCTGCAAAAAGAAGACCCCAAACACAGTAAGTTAAGCAAAATGAGAAGACAGAGAAATATGCAGCAGATGAAGGAGCAAGGTAAAAACCCACCAGACCAAACAAATGAAGAGGAAATAGGCCGTCTACCTGAAAAAGAATTCAGAGTAATGATAGTAAACATGATCCAAACTCTTGGAAATAGAATGGAGAAAATACAAGAAACGTTTAACCAGGACCTAGAAGAATTAAAGAGCAAGCAAACCATGACAAACAACACAATAAATGAAATTAAAAATTCTCTGGAAGGAATCAATAGCAGAATAACTGAGGCAGAAGAACGGATAAATGACCTGGAAGATAAAATAGTGGAAATAACTATGGCAGAACAGAATAAAGAAAAAAGAATGAAAAGAATTGAGGACAGTCTTAGACACCTCTGGGGCAACACTAAACACACCAACATTAGAATAATAGGGGTCCCAGAAGAAGAGAAAAAGAAAGGGACTGATAAATATTTGAAGAGATTATAGTTGACAACTTCCCAAATATGGGAAAGGAAATAGTCAATCAAGTCCACGAAGCACAGAGAGTCCCATACAGGATAAAACCAAGGAGAAACACGCCAAGACACATATTAATCAAACTATCAAAAATTAAATACAAAGAAAAAATATTAAAAGGAGCAAGGGGAAAACAACAAATTACATACAAGGGAATCCCCATAAGGTTAACAGCCGATCTTTCAGCAGAAACTCTGCAAGCCAGAAGGGAGTGGCAAGACATATTGAAAGTGATGAAAGGGAAAAACCAACAACAAAGATTACTCTACCCAGCAAGGATCTAATTCAGATTTGACAGAGAAATTAAAACCTTTACAGACAAGCAAAAGCTAAGAGAGTTCAGCACCACCAAACCAGCTTTAAAACAAATGCTAAAGGAACTTCTCTAGGCAGGAAACACAAGACAAGGAAAAGACCTACAAAAACAAACCCAAAATAATTAAGAAAATGGTAATAAGAACATGCATATTGATAATTACCTTAAATGTAAATGGATTAAATACTCTAACCAAAAGACATTAGACTGGATGAATGGATACAAAAACAAGACCCATATATATGCTGTCTCCAAGAGACCCACTTCAGACCTAGGGACACATACAGACTGAAAGTGAGGGGATGGATAAAGATATTCCATGTAAATAGAGATCAGAAGAAGGCTGGAGTAGCAATTCTCATATCAGAAAAAATATATTTTAAAATAAAGACTATTACAAGAGACAAAGAAGGACACTACATAATGATCAAAGGATCAATCCAAGAAGATATAACAATTGCAAATATTTATGCACGCCACATAGGAGCACCTCAATACATAAGGCAAATGCTAAGAGCCATAAAAAAGGAAACTGGCAGTAACACAATCATAGTAGGGGACTTTAACACCCACTTTCACCAATGGACACATCATCCAAAATGAAAATAAGTAAGAAAACACAAGCTTTAAATGACACATTAAACAAGATGCATTTAATTGATATTTATAGGACATTCCATCCAAAAACAACAGAATACACTTTCTTCTCAAGTGCTCATGGAACATTCTCCAGGATAGATCCTATCTTGGGTCACAAATCAAGCCTTGGTAAATTTAAGAAAATTGAAATCATATCAAGTATCTTTTCCGACCACAATGCTATGAGACTAGATATCAATTACAGGAAAAAATCTGTAAAAAATACAAACACATGGAGGCTAAACAATACACTACTAAATAACGAAGAGATCACTGAAGAAATCAAAGAGGAAATCCAAAAATACCTAGAAACAAATGACAATGAAAACACGACCCAAAACCTAAGGGATGCAGCAAAAGCAGTTCTAAGAGGGAAGTTTATAGCAATACAATCCTACCTCAAGAAACAAGAAACATCTCAAATAAACAACTTAACCTTACACTTAAAGCAATTAGAGAAAGAAGAACAAAAAACCCCAAAGTGAGTAGAAGAAAAGAAATCATAAAGATCAGATCAGAAATAAATGAGAAAGAAATGGATAAACCATTAGCCAGCCTCATCAAGAAAAAAAGGGAGAAGACTCAAATCAATAGAAATAGAAATGACAAAGGAGAAGTAACAACTGACACTGCAGAAATACAAAGGATCATGAGAGACTACTGCAAGCAACTCTATGCCAATAAAATGACAACCTGGAAGAAATGGACAAATTCTTAGAAAAGCACAACCTTCCGAGACTGAACCAGGAAGAAAAAGAAAATATAAACAGACAAATCACAAACACTGAAATTGAGACTGTGATTAAAAATCTTCCAACAAACAAAAGCCCAGGACCAGATGGCTTCACAGGTGAATTCTATCAAACATTTAGAGAAGAGATAACACCTATCCTTCTGAAACTCTTCCAAAAAATTGCAGAGGAAGGAACACTCCCAAACTCATTCTACGAGGCCACCATCATCCTGATACCAAAACCAGACAAAGATGTCACAAAGAAAGAAAACTACAGACCACCATCACTGATGCACATGGATGCAAAAATCCTCAACAAAATATTAGCAAACAGAATCCAACAGCACATTAAAAGGATCATACACCATGATCAATTGGGGTTTATCCCAGGAATGCAAGGATTCTTCAATATATGCAAATCAATCAATGTGATACACCATATTAACAAATTGAAGAATAAAAACCATATGATCATCTCAATAGATGCAGAAAAAGCTTTTGACAAAATTCAACACCAATTTATGATAAAAACCCTCCAGAAAGTAGGCATAGAGTGAACTTACTTCAACATAATAAAGGCCATATATAACAAACCCACAGCCAACATCGTTGTCAATGGTGAAAAACTGAAATCATTTCCTCTGAGATCAGGGACAAGACAAGGTTGTCCACTCTCACCACTATTATTCAACATAGTTTTGGAAGTTTTAGCTACAGCAATCAGAGAAGAAAAAGAAACAAAAGGAATCCAAATCGGAAAAGAAGAAGTAAAACTGTCACTGTTTGCAGATGACATGGCACTGTACATAGAGAATACTAAAGATGCTACCAGGAAACTACTAGAGCTAATCAATGAATCTGGTAAAGTAGCAGGATACAAAATTAATGCACAGAAATCACGTGCATTCTTATACACTAATGATGAAAAATCTGAAGGAGAAATTAAGGAAACACTCCCATTTACCATTGCAACAAAAAGAATAAAATACGTAGGAATAAACCTACCTAAGGAGACAAAAGACCTGTATGTAGAAAACTATAAGACACTGATGAAAGAAATTAAAGCTGATACAAACAGATGGAGAGATATACGATGTTCTTGGATTGGAAGAATTAACATTGTGAAAATGACTCTACTACCCAAAGCAATCTACAGATTCAATGCCATACTTATCAAACTACCACTGGCATTTTTCACAGAACTAGAACAAAAAATTTCACAATTTGTATGGAAACACAAAAGACCCCGAATAGCCAAAGCAATCGTGAGAAAGAAAAACGGAGCTGGAAGAATCAGGCTCCCGGACTTCAGACTATACTACAAAGCTACAGTAATCAAGACAGTATGGTACTGGCACAAAAACAGAAATATAGATCAATGGTACAGGATAGAAAGCCCAGAGATAAACCCAAGCACATATGGTCACCTTATTTTTTATAAAGGAGGCAAGCATATACAATGGAGAAAAGAGAGCCTCTTCAATAAGTGGTGCTGGGAAAATTGGACAGCTACATGTAAAAGAATGAAATTGGAACACTCCCTAACACCATACACAAAAATAAACTCAAAATGGATTAAAGAGCTAAATGTAAGGCCAGACACTATCAAACTCTTAGAGGAAAACATAGGCAGAACACTCTATGACATAAATCACAGCAAGATCCTTTTTGACCCACCTCCTAGAGAAATGGAAATAAAAACAAAAATAAACAAATGGGACCTAATGAAACTTAAAAGCTTTTGCACAGTAAAGGAAACCATAAACAAGACCAAAAGACAACCCTCAGAATGGGAGAAAATATTTGCAAATGAAGCAACTGACAAAGGATTAATCTCCAAAATTTACAAGCAGCTCATGCAGCTCAATATCAAATAAACAAACAACCCAATCCAAAAATGGGCAGATATGTGTAACTGATTCACTTTGTTGTAAGGCAGAGGCTAGCACACCATTGTAAAGCAATTATACTTCAATAAAGATGTTTAAAAAAAAAAAAAAAAAATTGAATTACCTGTCAACAGAGAAGTACACTGACAAGTGTGAAACCATTTGACCATGTTATATTTTAATCTGCAGAGACAAAAATGACAAGCAATTTATTTACATAAAACTGTACAAAAGCAAATTAAATTATGTAAAGTATTTCATAA
This sequence comes from Eubalaena glacialis, assembly GCF_028564815.1. Taxonomy (NCBI): domain Eukaryota; kingdom Metazoa; phylum Chordata; class Mammalia; order Artiodactyla; family Balaenidae; genus Eubalaena; species Eubalaena glacialis. The sequence continues at coordinate 84,148,105 of NC_083724.1, read as the reverse complement.
ATAGTTGGACTGGACTAGTGTTTAATACATTTTGCCATGTTTAGCATAGTTGCGTGCATAGTGACTCATAATAAATGATGATAAATTGAAAAAAAAAAAAAAAAAAAAAAAAATGGGCAGAAGACCTAAGTAGACATTTCTCCAAAGAAGATATACAGACTGCCAACAAACACATGAAAGGATGCTCAACATCACTAATCATTAGAGAAATGCAAATCAAAACTACAATGAGGTATCACCTCACACCTGTCAGAATGGCCATCATCAAAAAATCTACAGACAGTAAATGCTGGAGAGGGTGTGGAGAAAAGGGAACCCTCTTGCACTGTTGGTGGGAATGTAAATTGATACAGCCACTATGGAGAACAGTATGGATGTTCCTTAAAAAACTAAAAGTAGAACTACCATATGACCCAGCAATCCCACTACTGGGCATATACCCTGAGTAAATCATAATTCAAAAAGAGTCATGTACCACAATGTTCATTGCAGCTCTATTTACAATAGCCAGGACATGGAAGCAACCTAAATGTCCATTGACAGATGAATAGATAAAGAAGATGTGGCACATATATACAATGTAATATTACTCAGCCATAAAAAGACACGAAATTGAGTTATTTGTAGTGAGGTGGATGGACCTAGAGTCTGTCATACAGAGTGAAGTAAGTCAGAAAGAGAAAAACAAATACCATATGCTAACACATATATATATGGAATCAAAAAAAAAAAAAAAAAAGCTTCTGAAGAACCTAGGGGCAGGACAGGAATAAAAACGCAGATGTAGAGAATGGACATGAGGACACGGGGAGTGGGAAGGGTAAGCTGGGACAAAGTGAGAGAGTGGCATGGACATATATACACTACCAAATGTAAAATAGATAGCTAGTGGGAAGCAGCTGCATAGCACAGGGAGACCAGCTCGGTGCTTTGTGACCACCTAGAGAGGTGAGATTGGGGGGTGGGAGGGAGATGCAAGAGGGAGGAGATATGGGGATAGAAGTATATGTATAGCTGATTCACTTTGTCATACAGCAGAAACTAACACACCATTGTAAAGCAATTATATACTCCAATAAAGATGTTAAAAAAATTAATGTCTATAAATTTATAGTTAAATAAGTTATATTTTTTATAAGGGTCATGTCCTTTTATTTATTTATTTATTTGTTTATTTATTTGGTTGCAGGATCTTTTCGTTGCAGTGCACAGGGTCTTCATTGTGGTGCACGGGCTTCTCAAGTTGCAGCGTGCAGGCTCTCTAGTTGTGGCACACAGGCTCTAGAGAGCACCTGCTCAGTAGTTGCCGCACATGGGCTTAGTTGCCTGTGGCATGTGGGATCTTAGTTCCCCGACCAGGGATCGAACCCACGTCCCCTGAAGTCCCTAAATAAGTTATATTAAAAATAAAGATAATAATCACGCAAAACTCTTCAATTCCTAATTATTCATTTTATTATCTATGCTTTTGAAGTTATTTACATCTATTTTATCTGCTTGGTGAAAATAATATGTAATAAATAAAAGAATATGGGCTACTATATATCCCTTTCCATTCAGTACCATCATGTTGGTAGCTTGAAATTGGCCATGGTGGGAATATTTACACCATGAAAATTGGTAAACGTTACAAATCAGGTCTTTATTTATTGTTTTCTTGTCTATCTAGACTTTAGAAAGTGTCAGATAAAATGTTAATAACAGACTAAACTTTAAAAGATGTCATATCTGTAACTATTACATTATAAATAGCACAAAAATTGTCATGCAATTGCAAAATCATGATTGATTTGCAACCATGGGTTGGCTACAGATACAAGAATTTGGCAAAAATCAGCATCCTGTGAGAATAAATTGGCTATATGGAATTTACAAAGAAGAGTATTTTATACTTTATTATAATTTGTAAATTGTGTGCTACACATCCTTCATATCAGGAAAATTCATAATAAACATATACGTACTGTATTTATATATATTATGTATATATACTATATAAAACCCAGTTGTTAAACAATTACTAGCACACCACTAGACACCAGAGAGTCTAGTGACAAAGTTTGAGGCTTCGATAAAGGGAATTAGAGATTCCATTTGAACCTGGCCCCAGGAATATTCTCTTTTGAGTGGCTCAAGTTTGGGGATGTAGAACTCATAGAAAAAGAAATATAACTCAATAGCATACATGGTTCTATGGGTTTCAACTTTAAACTTCAATCTGTTAAAATTCATCTTCTACCCTCTAAGAAGATTGTAACTAAGCAGGACCCTACAGGGCCTTCCCAGTGGCAAGCCATTGCCCCATATCCTCTGCTTTAGCTCCTCTCTGAAGTACCTAGATAACAGTATCTGGTGCACATTTCCTGAGTTGTTTTACAGATGTGAAAACCCCCCACCACATGGAAGTTGTTAACCACTTGATGACCATGAGCACATAGCCCCCAGGCCTCCTGGAGCCTGAGGATCGATAATGTTAACCCCTGTGACACCATCCTGTTACCTCACCATCAACCAATCAGAGAATTGGGCAGTAGCTGATCACATACCCTGCAACGCCACTCCCTCACCTGGCCTTCAAAAATACTTTGCTGAACCCTTTCAGGGAGTACACGGTTTTTTGGGCATGAGCCACCCGTCTCCTTCCATGGCCCTGCAATAAAGCTTTCCCTGCTCCAAACTCCAATGTTTCAGTTAGTTTGGCCTCACTGTGCGTCAGGCACACGAACTTATGTTCACTAGCAAGATGAGCTAGCCAAACATACATATGGAAAAATTGTAAGAGACATGCAAGTGGCCTGCAATCCTAATTTAGATTTATTACTTCTATGGGAGAATACACCAAAATTTGGTGCTAGTGATTATCGGTGCTAGTGGTAATAGTGATTATTAACTGTGCAAGATGTTTGCATACTTTGTCTCATTTAAGCCTCACAAGACTGTAGGCTATAAATCATCACTCTCACTCTACCAATGGGAAAACTGGGGCTCAAAGAAATTAGACAATTGCCAAGGACACATTCCCTAACACCACCACTTGGAAGCCCAAAGCCCTCCCTGGGACACTGGATCAGACTTGTCCTCTTCCAGGTGAACATTTGCTCTGAGAACTAAAATACTGCCTGCCATATCAGTAAACAAAGGATGTTGCAGCCATCAAGTCATCACATTACAGCCCCCCAGACGGTGAGCCCTGAGGGAACTCAGGATGGAGACAAACAGGCTGCCCACTGCCAACCCCATCTAGCAGTCAGCTGCTGCAGCCACCCCCATCCGTGCAGCCTGAGGAAACTCAGGATGAGAAAACACAGGATACTGGCTCCAGATAGCTGAGGTGCATGATAGCTGAGGAATGATTTCAGTGAGCCCACATGCTTGCATCTTCCCATACATAGAAAAGCAATAAATTCCTTGAGATATCTGGTTTTCTTTTATTAACAGTAATCTTTTGATATTCCAATTACTTGATCTTTTGTTGCAAAAACTCCTATATACTCTGGCTCCCCACCCTTGCCTCTTTGGAGCAGTCTCTCAGAGTTATTTGAGACACTGACTCCCAGGCTTGAAGTCCTAAGACTGTCCTCTGAATAAAGCGTAACTCTCAACTTTAAGTTATGCTTAAAGTTGACAGCTCCAATGGAGTTGACAGCTCCATTATTATTTATGGGTTATCAGTCAGTGAACAACCATAAAAGGAATTGAAAATTGTATGTCCAATCAATATAATTCACATTAAGAAGTAAAGGCATTTTAATAAATTAATTTCTTAAATCTCTAGAATGTTGGAGGGGAGGGAAAGATTTCATTTTGTTTTGTTTGGGACATATATATGATGATTTGGGAGGGAGAAGCTGGTCAGGCGGTACCTTCCTGTTGCCCCTTAGCTACACTTCCACTCCATCACGAAAGGCAGGAGTCGGGAATTTGTTCTCCCTTCTGAACATTTGTGAGTTCCAAGGACAAAGCCAAAACAGAAACACTTGAGACACTTCTCTTCCATTCTCCTTCCACCTTCTACTCCTTCTTCCCCTACCTCCACTCAGAGTTAAAAGTTAAAAATTTTTAAACTCTTGAGTAAATAGCTTGATAACATTTAGTGATGTTCATAATGTAAAATTACCAGGGACAATCTGTCAATCTGTATTTCCCGGAAATGTAACCTAACAAAAACATCTTAGCTCTCTGGTTCTTTTCCATAAAAAGAACATGGAGAAAAAAACAGATTAGATAAACTTGGGCTGATGCAGCTCTGTTTCATTTCATTAGCATTGAGGTCCCATAAAATTGACAAAAAAAACCAGGCAAACATGGAAAAGTAATAATGTCAAATACATATTTAAAGTTGATTTATATTGAATCTTTTAAACACACTCTGAGTCTGCTGCCCTGAATCTCAAAGCCACAATGAATACCAACAGCATGAATTCACAAATAAGACACCAAATTTATTGAATTTACTCATGGAATAATCACCTGTCTTTCACTCCTAATTGTTAGAGATTGTTCTAAAACGTTGGTGCCCTATTGTTCATTCCAATGTTTAAGAAATACTTAAGACCATAATTAAGGAAGACAATTCACAAAAGAAGAAATACAAATGATCAGATTGGCAATGAATTTTTAATGATAATAGCTTATAAGTATTTGAGATGTTGAGAAACCACAAACTCTTAAACTCTCCAGGTAGGAATATGAACTGGAAAAACTAAAAAAAAAAGGGTAAAGTAGCTATCACTGAGTACTCACCATGTGTTAGGCACTGTGCCAACTACTTTAAAACAATGTATTTTCACATTATCTCTGTTTTATGGATGAGGAAAATGATGCTCAAAAAGGGTTAAGTAACATATCCAAGAACACAAAGATAGTAGAAAACAACAACAGAGCTAGAATGCAATTTGGCAATGAATATTAAACATCTTTAAAATTTGTATATTTTTAGAGCCAGCAGTTCTTGGAGTTTATCATAAAGAAATAATTAGAGAAATATATAATTATATTTATACAGCAATGTCCACCTTAAAATTATTTATAAAAAGGAGAAGTGGCAACAACCTATAGGTCCAACAATAGCCAAATGGCTAGTTTCAGTGTATTGTGCATTGAAGCAATGGAATACTATATGGCTATTTTAAATGATGGTATAACTCTATACTTATTGAAATAGAAATCTAGTCCATGTTTAGTGGAAAAAGCAAAATACAGAGTAGTGTATATAGTACAACTTCATTAAAAATAGTGTAGGTATGGATGGTGACTAGACTTATTATAGTCACCACTTTGCAGTGTATAAAATATCAAATCATTGTTATATATCTGAAACTAATGTTATATATCAATTATATCTCCATTTTTTAAAAAGTCTATTAAACCATAAAAAATTAGCATAGGTATGAAAAAAACAAGAAGAATATACTCCAGTATGTTAACTCATTATGTCTTGTGGTGGCATTTTGAGTGATTAATTTTGTTTACTCACATATTTTTAAATACTTCTACAACAAAAATGAACTACCTATGTAAACATTTGTTTAAAAGGTCATAAGAGAACTCTAATACACTGCTCATGGGAATGTAAAACAATACTACCACTTTGGAAAACTGTTCAAGAGTTTCTTATAAAATTAAGCATACACCTGCAATATGACCCTGTCATTCTACTCCTAGGTGTGTACCTAAGAGAAATGAAAGTGTATATTTACACAAAGACTTGTGACAAATGTTCAAAATAGCTTTATTAACAATAGCCCCAAACTGAAGACAATTCAAATATCCATCAACAGGTGAATGAATAAACAAAATGTAGTACATCCATACAATGGAATACTACTCAGCAGCAAAATGAATGAAACACTGATATGCCTGTATACACAACACAGATAAACCTCACATTCATTATACTGAGTAAAAGAAGCCAGACACAAAAGAGCACACATTATATCATGTTATTTACATAAAATACACAAGAATGCAAACTAATTTATAGTGACAAAAAAAAAGATCAGTGATTGCCTGAGGCCAGGAGCAGGAGGAATAGACTACAAAGGGACATGAGAAAATTTTGGGGGGAGGGTGATGATGGAAATGTTCTGTATCTTGATTATGTTGTTTTAAAGGTATATATAGAATTCATCAAACTGTACCCTTTAAAAGAATGCAGCTTACTGTACATACATAATACTTCAATAAAGTTAAGTTTTTAAAAAGTTTACAGGAGCTTAATTCTTCAAAATATATATATAATTTTTTCCTAAACTCTGTATACAGGAATTTCAGGTCACCAGATTGGTTTTAAACTTAATAGTAATAACAACAACAATTGCAGGTAACATTTATAATATTCCAGAAACTATCCTATCAATATTTTAATTCTGTTTTCACAGAAAGACAGAAATCCACCCTAAAATTCACATGGAATCTCAAGGGACCCCCAAATAGCCAAAACAACCTTGAAAAAGAATAGCAAAGTCAGAGATTTCACACTTCCTGATTTCAAAACTTATTACGAAGTCAGTAACCAAAATGGTGTGGTACTGGCATAAAGATACACACGTAGAACAACGGAATAAAACAGAGAGTCCAGAAAAAAAAAAGCCTTGCATTTATGGCCAAATGAGTTTTGACAGGAGTGCGAACACCATTCAACACCATTGAAACAAATGGTGCTGGGAAAATTGAATATTCACATGCAAAAGAATGAAGTTGAACCTTTATACACCACACACACCATATGTAAAAATTAACTCAAAATAGATCAAAGAACTAAATATGAAACTCTTAGAAGAAAACACAGGTGAAAAGCTTCATGACATTGATTTGGAGTTCAAGAATGATATCTTGGATACGATACCAAAAGCACATGCAACAAAAGAAAAAATAAATTAGACTACATCAAAATATAAAACTTCTGTGCATCAAGGAACACAGTAAACAAAGTGAAAAAGCAACCCACACAATGAAAGAAAATACTTGTAAATCATGTATTTGATAACAGACTAATAGTCAGAATATATAAAGAATTCCAACAACTCAACAACAACAAAACCCAATTTCAAAATGGGCAAAGGACTTCAACAGACGTTTCTCCAAAGAAGATATGCAAATAGCCAAAATGCACATGAAAAGATGTTCAACATCACTAATCACCTTAAGTTAAAAGAAATAACCAACTGTTCCAATTTATTATTTTTATTTATTTATTTATTTATTTTTGGCTGTGTAGGGTCTTCGTTTCTGTGCAAGGGCTTTCTCTAGTTGCAGCAAGAGGGGGCCACCCTTCATTGCGGTGTGCGGGCCTCTCACTATCACGGCCTCTCTTGTTGCAGAGCACAGGCTCCAGACGCGCAGGCTCAGTAGTTGTGGCTCACAGGCCTAGTCGCTCCGTGGCATGTGGGATCTTCCCAGACCAGGGCTTGAACCCGTGTCCCCTGCATTGGCAGGCAGATTCTCAACCACTGTGCCACCAGGGAAGCCCTCCCATTTATTATTAGTTAGGTTCAAAACCTAATAGCAATACTTTGTGTGGTGTTCAACAGATTACACTGTGTCTCTTGAAAATGTAAGTTCCTATAAGTTCACTGGAATGCCTGGAGCACCTCAGCAAACAGTTTGGGAACCATGGATATAGATAATCACTAAGAATAGAGAAGAAATATATAGTGAGGTTAAATACAACAACTCAAACTAAATTACATTCAAGGTTTTAGACTTGTCTAAACACTGTGAGGTTTTTTAAAAGGTGTAGTCACCGTTTTAATAGTTCTATCATAATATGGGAAATGTTATCACTATAATATTAAACTGTGTTGCTCAGTCTTTGGGTTTGCCCTCCAAGTCATAAACTGAAGTATTCTATTTTCTTCTTCAAAATGTGCTTGATGCAGATTTCTATTCTACAAGACATAGTTTCAGAAAGAAGCCATTGATTGAGCTAGTATTAAATGCACTCAGATTTAAATTTAAATTTAGTTTACAATTTAGATTCAAAAGTCCCTGGGCTATAGTTGCAGCTGTGACCAGAAATGATATCTGTTACTTCTAGGCAAAGTCAATTAAGAAACAGGAATGCCTTCACCACCTTTTCTTAGCCTGCTGGCTGGATGCAGAGAACTCTGAACTCTTAAAGGATAGCAGAGACACAATATGGAAGAAGCCTGGGTCTCTGAATGAGCTCTGGAATAGACATCTGCTGATGAGGAACACCCACATTGTACTGCTATATTAGCAAGAAATGTACTTCTATTTTGTTAAGCCACTGAAACTTTGGAGTTGGTCTCTTACAGCAATTAATACACTCCAAACTAAGGCCCATTTCTAATATAATTGAGACTGCTTTTCAAGTATTACTATTAAGTATGACACATGCTAAACTTCCTTTGATACATCCTTTTCATCACCTTGAGTAAATTCCTCATATTCCTAGGTTGCTAAGAGATTTTGTAAGCAAGTGTATATGTTTATTGAATGTCATTTTGTCAAGAACTGTGAAGGGAGCAGAAGCAAGAAGAACTACAGTCCTGCAACCTGTGGAACGAAAACCACATTCACAGAAAGATAAACAAAATAAAAAGGCTGAGGACTATGTAACAGATGAAGGAACAAGATAAAACCCCAGAAAAACAACTAAATGAAGTGGAGATAGGGAACCTTCCAGAAAAAGAATTCAGAATAATGATAGTGAAGATGATACAGGACCTCAGAAAAAGAATGGAGGCAAAGATCACGAAGATGCAAGAAATGGTTAACAAAGACCTAGAAGAAATAAAGAACAAACAGAGATGAACAATACAAAAACTGAAATGAAAAATACACTAGAAGGAATCAATAGCAGAATAACTGAGGCAGAAGAACGGATAAGTGACCTGGAAGACAGAATGGTGGAAATCACTGCCACAGAACAGAATAAAGAAAAAAGAATGAAAACAAATGAAGACAACCAAGATTACGCTTCCCAGGAAGGATTTCATTCAGATTCCATGGAGAAATCAAAAGCTTTACAGACAAGCAACAGCTAAGAGAATTCAGCACCACAAAACTAGCTCTACAAGAAAGGCTAAAGGAACTTCTCTAAATGGGAAACACAAGACAAGGAAAGGACCTACAGGGCTTCCCTGGTGGCGCAGTGGTTAAGAATCTGCCTGCCAATGCAGGGGACATGGGATCGAGCCCTGGTCTGGGAAGATCCCACATGCTGCGGAGCAACTAAGCCCATGTCCCACAACTACTGAGCCTGTGCTCTAGAGCCCGTGAGCCACAACTACTGAGCCCACGTGCCACAACTACTGAAGCCCGTGCACCTAGAGCCCATGCTCCACAACAAGAGAAGCCACCACAATGAGAAGCCCATGCACCGCAATGAAGAGTAGACCCCATTCCCCGCAACTAGAGAAAAAAAAACCCACATGCAGCAACGAAGACCCAACACAGCCCAAAAAAAGATATATATATATACATACATATATATAAAAAAAAAAGGACCTACAAAAACAAGCCCAAAACAATTAAGAAAATGGTCATAGGAACATTCATTTACCTTAAATGTGAATGGATTAAATGCTCCAACCAAAAGACACAGGCTCACTAAATGGATACAAAAACAAGACCCATATATATGCTGTCTACAAGAGACCCACTTCAGACCTAGGGACACATACAGACTGAAAGTGAGGGGATGGAAAAAGATATTCCATGCAAATGGAAATCAAAAGAAAGCTGGAGTAGCAATACTCATATCAGATAAAATAGGCTTTAAAATAAAGAATGTTACAAGAGACAAGGAAGGACACTACATAATGATCAAGTGATCAAACCAAGAAGAAGATATATCAATTATAAATATTTATGCACCCAACATAGGAGAACCTCAATACATAAGGCAAATGCTAACAGCTATTAAAGAGGAAATCGACAGTAACGCAATAAGAGTGAGGGACTTTAGTACCTCACTTACACCAATGGACAGATCATCCAGACCGAAAATTAATAAGGAAACACAAGCTTTAAATGACATAATAGACCAGATAGATTTAATTGATATTTATAGGACATTCCATCTGAAAACAGCAGATTACACTTTCTTCTCAAGTGCACATGGAACATTCTCCAGGATAGATCACATCTTGGGTCACAAATCAAGCCTTGGTAAATTTAAGAAAACTGAAATCATTTCAAGCACCTTTTCTGACCACAGCGCTATGAGATTAGAAATAAATTACAGGGAATAAAACGTAAAAACCGCAAACACATGGAGGATAAACAATACATTCCTAAATAACCAAGAGATCACTGAAGAAATCAAAGAGGAAATCAGAAAATACCTAGAGACAAATGACAACGAAAACATGATGATCCAAAACCTATAGGATGCAGCAAGAGCAGTTCTAAGAGGGAAGTTTAAAGCAATACAATCCTACTTCAGGAAACAAGAAAAATCTCAAATAATCTAACCTTACACCTAAAGGAACTAGAGAAAGAAGAACAAACAAAACCCAAAGTTAGTGGAAGGAAAGAAATAAAGATAAGAGCAGAAATAAATGAAATAGAAAAAAAACAATAGGAAAGATCAATAAAACTAAAAGCTGGTTCTTTGAGAAGATAAACAAAATTGATAACCTTTAGCCAGACTCATCAAGAGAAAGAGGGAGAGGACTCAAATCAATAAAATTAGAAATGAAAAAGGAGAAGTTACAACGGACACCGCAGAAATACAAAGCATCATAAGAGACTACCACAAGCAACTCTATGCCAATAAAATGGACAACCTGGAAGAAATGGACAAATTCTTAGAAAGGTATACCCTTCCAAGACTGAACCAGGAAGAAATAGAAAATATGAACGGACCAATCACAAGTAATGAAATTGAAGCTGTGATTAAAAATCTTCCAACAAACAAAAGTCCAGGACCAGACGGCTTCACAGGTGAATTCGACCAAACATTTAGAGAAGACCTAAGACCCATCCTTCTCAAACTTTTCCAAAAAATTCCAGAGGAAGGAACACTCCCAAACTCATTCTACAAGGCCAAAATCACCCTGATACCAAAACCAGACGAAGATACTATGAAAAAAGAAAATTACAGACCAATACCACTGATGAATATAGATGTAAAAATCCTCAACAAAATACTAGCAAACAGAATCCACCAACACATTAAAAGGATCATACACCATGATCAAGTGGGATTTATCCCAGGGATGCAAGGATACTTCAATATTCGCAGATCAATCAATGTGATACACCATATTAACAAATTGAAGAATAAAAACCATATGATCATCTCAATAGATGCAGAAAAAGCTTTTGACAAAATTCAACACCCATTTATGATAAAAACTCTCCAGAAAGTGGGCATAGAGGGAAGCTACCTCAACATAATAAAGGCCATATACAACAAACCCACAGCCAACATCATTCTCAATGGTGAAAAACTGAAACCATTGCCTCTGAGATCAGGAACCAGACAAGGATGTCCACTCTTGCCACTATTATTCAACATAGTTTTGAAGTCCTAGCCATGGCAATCAGAGAAGAAAAAGAAATAAAAGGAATACAAATTGGAAAAGAAGAAGTAAAACTGTCACTGTTTACAGATGACACGATACTATACATAGATAATCCTAAAGATGCCACCAGAAAACTACTAGAGCTAATCAATGAATTTGGTAAAGTTGCAGGATACAAAATTAATGCACAGAAATCTCTTGCATTCCTATACACTAACAACGAAAGATCAGAAAGAGAAGTTAAGGAAACAATCCCAGTCACCATTGCAACAAAAAGAATAAAATACTTAGGAATAAACCTACCTAAGGAGGTAAAAGACCTGTACTCAGAAAACTATGACACGGATGAAAGAAATCAAAGATAACACAAACAGATGGAAAGATATACTGTATTCTTGGATTGGAAGAATCAGTATTGTGAAAATGACTATACTGCCCAAAGCCATCTACAGATTCAATGCAATCCCTATCAAATTACCAATGGCATTTTTTACAGAACTAGAACAAAAAAATCTTAAAATTTGTATGGAGACACAAAGACCCCAAATAGCCAAAACAATCTTGAGGGAAAAAAACGGAGCTGGAGGAATCAGACTCCCTGACTTCAGACTATTCTACAAAGCTACAGTAATCAAGACAGTATGGTACTGGCACAAAAACAGAAGTATAGATCAATGGTACAGGATAGAAAGCCCAGAGATAAACCCACACACCTACAGTCAACTAATCTATGACAAAGGAGGCAAGGATATACAATGGAGAAAAGACAGTCTCTTCAATAAGTGGTGTTGGGAAAACTGGACAGCTACATGTAAAAGAATGAAATTACAACACTCCCTAACACCATACACAAAAATAGACTAAAATGGATTAAAGACCTAAATGTAAGACCAGACACTATAAAACTCTTAGAGGAAAACATAGGAAGAACACTCTATGACATAAATCACAGCAAGGTCTTTTTTGACCCACCTCCTAGAGAAACAGAAAAAAAACCAAAAACAAATGGGACCTAATGAAACTTAAAAGTTTTTGCACAGCAAAGGAAACCATAAACAAGACAAAAAGACAACTCTCATAATGGGAGAATATCTTTGCAAACGAATCAGCAAAGGATTAATCTCCAAAATATACAAACAGCTCATGCAGCTCAATATTAAAAAAACAAACAACCCAATCCAAAAATGGGCAGAAGACCTAAATAGACATTTCTCCAAAGAAGACATACAGATGGCCAAGAGACACATGAAAAGCTGCTCAACATCTCTAATTATTAAAGAAATGCAAATCAAAACTACAATGAGGTATCACCTCACACCAGTCAGAATGGGCATCATCAGAAAATCTACAAACAATAAATTCTGGAGAGGGTGTGGAGAAAAGGGAATCCTCTTGCACTGTTGGTGGGAATGTAAATTGATACAGCCACTATGGAGAACAGTATGGAGGTTCCTTAAAAAACTAAAAATAGAATTACCATATGACCCAGCAATACCACTACTGAGCATATACCCAGAGAAAACCATAATTCAAAAAGACACATACAACCCAATGTTCATTGCAGCACTATTTACAATAGGCAGGTCACGGAAGCAACCTAAATGCCCATCGACAGACAAATGGATAAAGAAGATGTGGTATACATATGCAATGGAATATTACTCTGCCATAAAAAGGAACAAAATTGGGTCATTTGTAGAGACTTGGATGGACCTAAAGACTGTCATACAGAGTGAAGTAAGTCAGAAAGAGAAAAACAAATATCGTATATTAACGTATATATGTGGAATCTAGAAACATTGTACAGATGAACTGGTTTGCAAGGCAGAAATAGAGACACAGATGTAGAGAACAAACGTATGGACACCAAGGGGGGAAAGTGAGGGGTGGGGGTGGGATAAATTGGGAGATTGGGATTGACATATATACACTAATATGTATAAAATTGATAATCAGAAACTGCTGTATAAAAATAAATAAAATTTAAAAAAAAAAGAACTGTGAAGGATCTGAGATTTTATGCTACTTGCAATGGAATACTGCTCAGCAATAAAAAGGAATGAATTACTGATACACACAACAACAAAATCTCAAAATCATTACACTGAGTAAAAGAAGCCACACACTAAAGAGTGCATCAGTATTTCTTTCCTTTTTGTTGACAAATAGTATTCCATTTTATAGATATACTGTATGTTGTCTATCCATTCATCAGTTAATGGAGATTTGAGTGGCTTCCACTATTGGTTATTACGAATAACACTGCTATAACATTCATGTACTTTGATGTATAAATAAAACATACTGTCTGATTCCATTTATATAATGCTCAAGAACAGGCAAAACTGGGACTTCCCTGCTGGTCCAGTGGTTAAGAATCCCCCTATCAATGCAGGGGATGAAGGTTCAATCCCTGGTCAGGGAACTAAGATCTCACATGCCTCGGGGCAACTAAGCCCATGCACTGCAACTACTGAGCCTGAGCCACAACTAGAGAGAAGCCCACACTACAACTAGAGAAGCCCATGTGCCACAAGGAAGAGCCCACGCGCCGCGACAGATCCTGCATGCCACAACAAAAAGATCCCGTGTGCCGCAACTAAGACCCAATACAGCCAAATAAATATAATTAAAAAAAAAAAAAGAACAGGCAAAACTAATTTATGGTGGTAGAAGTCAGAAGAGTGGTTACCTAGGGGCAAGCAACTGGTGTTTACTGAGAAAAGGCACAAAAAAACTTTCGGGGCAATGAAAATTTCACATATCTTTATCTGGGTGGGGGGTCACAAAGGTGTAGATGTATAAAAAGTCATTGAACAATGAGATGCCACTTCACACATAATAGAATTGTTATAATAAAAGAGACTAATAAATGTTAGCAAAGATGTAATGAAGCAGAAACCCTCATACATTGCTGGTAGAAATGTAAAATATTACAACCACTTTGGAAAATAGTTTGGCAGTGCCTCAAAATGTTGAACATAAAGCTACCATATGACTTAGTAATTCTCCTAGGTCTCTACCCAAGAGAAATATATGTCCACACAAATGTTCACAGTGGCATGATTCACTGTAGCAAAAAAGTGGAAACAGCTTAAATGTCCATCATCTAATGAATGGATAAACAAAATGTGGTATATACATAAAATGGAACAGTATTTAGCAACAAAAAGGAATGAAGTACTGACACTTGCTACACATGAATGAACCTCAAAAACATTATGCAAAATGAAAGAAGCCAGTCACAAAAGACTGCATATTGTAAGAGTCCATTTATATGAAAGGTCCAGAATAGACAAATATAAAAAGATAGAAAGTAGACTAGTAATTGCCAAGGCCTGAGGGGGAAGAGGGACAAGGAGAATGGGCAATGACTGCTAATGTGTATGAGGTTTTTTGGGGGCGCAATGAAATTTTTCTAAACTTAAATTATGGTAATGATTGAAAAATCTGTAAACAGACTAGAAACCATTGAATTGTACACATTAAACAGTTGAATTTCATAATATATTAATTATAGCTCAGTAAATCTGGGGTTTTTCTGTCACCAAGCAATCTATTTTAAATTTATGTATTCAACCGTATGTAAATTATACATCAATAAAGTATTGATCAAAAGGTATATTAAGAACCACCAAAAACAAAATAAGAAGAGCTGAATAATAGAATCAGAATTCTGTGGGAGGATAAGATCTTTGAAATCATCTGGTCCAGCCTCTTCACTGTATACATGAGGAAACTGAGGTTCTGGGAAGCAAGACTTGCTCATTCTCAATGGCAAAACTGAATAGAAAATCAAGGAGTCAACTCAGTGATCAGTGCCAGGATATAAACTGAATATTTAAAACCAGGTTTCTGGCATTCGATATACAGATTACTATGTTTAAATATACAGGTCTCTTCTAGAGTTTATAAAGCAGTATTTGCTGGCAAGTGTTAACCAGATCTCAACATGGCCATCTGGTACATTTCTGTTTTATAGCCGTCCCTTAAGAATAAGCCTTCAGGGAAAAAGATATAGGAACAAACTTATGTTTTATGTATGCCACTTTAAGCCACCCCACTGCCCCTTTTCTGTTATTGTTCATTTCTCCAAATGATATCTATTCTTTTCCATTGCACTTCTCTGATTAAAAAAAATTTTTTTCAACAGACGAAACAGTTCTAAATAAATCAAATAATATGAAGCAACTAATGACTGATTAAGGAGATGCAAAGTGGAATAATACAGAACAAACATAAGTTGATACATTTTAGAATGTATCATCTGCCAAACATAATTAGGAATCACATACTTAACCAGGTGTATTCTGGGTTTTTGAAAATGAAATAGTCCAAGATATAATATGTCTGCTGTCTCCTAGGGTATTTCTAAATGTCTTAGAATTTCTTAGTAGTGAATTTAGAGAGAAAACAAGAATATGAAGCTCTGGAGTAGAGCTTTTGGGATTTAATTCCCACTACATCATCAAATAGCTTATTTGTGTTAGAAAAATCTATTTAACTTCCTTGTGCCAATGTTTCCAAATCTGTAAAATAGAATTGTATAGGGTTGTTCTGAGAATTAAATAATTTGTTCCTCTTCAAGATGATGAAGAGCCAAATGCTTTTTGTTAATCCCTCTGAAAACCTTATTTAAATAACCCTGAAAGTTATTTTCAGGGTATAAACCCACAACATTTAAGAGAAAGGAAGGAAAGCCATTAGAAAACACATTATTTTAACAAATTTTTGGGAAACAGAAAGAGGATGAAAGACCGATGACTAATAAAGCAGGGCAGGAGGAACCACTACTTAGAATATGAGTGGAAAAGAATGTAATGGAGGAGTGCACCAATATTACCTGAAGAAACCCAAAATGCTTAAGAGCCAGGAAATTCTGACTAGGATGGACAACAGGAGCTGGGTCTGAAAGCAGGGGAATTAATTAAAGCCTGTATATGGAAAGCACCCATTCTCCTGCCAAGAACCAGGAAGCAAAATAGCCATCAGACAGGTGATTATCTTTGCGGCAAAAAATAATAATAATGCGGGAAGTGGTAGACAGTAGAAAGCATGTTCTTAACCATGAATACTGCATATTTTGTTTTGTTTTGGTTAACTTTCACAACAAAGGAGGTGAAAGACCTGCAGAATGCAAACTATAAGACACTGATCAAAGAAATTGAAGAAGACACAAATTAATGGAAAGATATTCCATGCACATGGTTTGGAAGAATTAATATTGTTAAAATGTCCATTTTACCCAAAGCAATCTATAGATTCAGTGCAATCCCTATCAAAATTCCAATGGCATTTTTCACAGAAATAGAACAATCCTAAAATCTGTATGGAATCACAGAAGCCCCCATATAGCCAAAGCAATCTGGAGAAAGAACAAAGCTGGAGGCATCATGCTCCCTGATTTCAAGCAATACTACAAAGCTGTAATAATCAAAACAGTATTGGCATAATTACAGATCAATGAAACCGAATAGAGAGCCAAGAAATAAACCCATATATATAGTCAATTAATTTACAACAAAGGAGCCAAGAATATAAAATGGAGAAAGGACAATCTCTTCAATATATGGTGTTGAGAAAACTGAAAAGCCACATGAAAAAGAATGAAACTAGACCATTATTGTACACTATACAAAAAAATTAACTCAAAATGGATTAAAAACTTGAATGTTAAGACCAGAAACCATAAAACTCCGGGAAAAAAATATTGACAATAAGCTCCTTGACATCACTCTTGGCAATATTTTTTTTGGATCTGACTCCAAAGGCAATGGCAACTAAAGCAAAAATAAACAAATGGGCCGACATTAAACTAAAAAGCTTTTGCACTGCAAAGGAAACCATCAACAAAACAAAAAGACAACCTAGTGAATGGGAGAAGATATTTGCAAATCATATATCCAATAAGCATATCCAAATATATAAAGAACTCATATAGCTCAATAACAACAACAAAAAAATCCAATTTAAAAATGGGCAGAGGATCTGAATAGACATTTTCCCAAAGACATACAGATGGCCAGGGGACCGTATATATATTATATATACAAAACATGTTATGTATATATAATATATATACATATACAATCAACTATACTTCAATTAAAAAAAAAAAAAAAGTGTGTCTGGAATCACCCAGGGAATTAGGTTAGAGGGAGGTAAAGAGGAGAAAAATGAGGAATTTGGAAAGGGAGAATTCTCCAAAACTGGAAAGCAGATGGTGGAGTGTGGGACCTCCAATAATAAAACCCATTCCCCACCCCACCCCACCCCAGCCTGTCAGTGCCCTAATAGGTGACAGGCCTCAAAGGGGAATGGCTATTGGTGTACCTAGGAAAGTTGGGCTTAGCACCAGGGCTCAAGAACCTAAAGAAAGAGTCAAACAGCCTTATGGCCAATATATGGGGAAGCTGAAGAGAAGTAAATCTTTGCAAATTCTGATGAGACCAAAAAAACCTTACATTATCCCTCATCTTCCCCCATATATATATATATATATATATATATATTTTTTTTTTTTTTTTTTTGACTGTGTTGGGTCTTCGTTGCTACGTGGGCTTCTCATTGCCGTGGCTTCTCTTGTTGTGGAGCACGGTCTTTAGGCACGCAGGCTTCAGTAGTTGTGGTGCACAGGCTTAGTTGCTCCACGGTATGTGGGATCTTCCCAGACCAGGGATCAAACCCGTGTCCCTGCTTTGGCAGGTGGATTCTTAACCACTGAACCACCAGGGAAGTCCCCCTGCACATATATTTATATTCTCTAGGCTATTCTGGAGGTTCTGTCCTTGGCAAAGTTGAATGTACCCCACATGGCACAAAAGGAGTCATTTGGGCTTATACCATAAATATCAGCTGTAAACATCATGGACTAGGGATCAGTGGGGTCTCATCTAATGTTCAGCTGTTTCTAAAGCCCTCTGGAAACTTCACACGCATCTGAGTAATGGAACCCAACTATTATCTGTGGTTGAGCTTTCCACCAACCCAAGAAGGATTAAAGTCAAATTAAAGACGTAGGGGGAAATGTGTGCTACAATAGAAAACTACATCTTGTGTAGATAACTCTCCTCCAAGTTATCTAATTCTGATCCTAAGGGAGCTATTTTACAACTCTGTAAGTTGTAGATACCTGATAGCAATGCAAAACAATTGTCTATAGACATGCAAGTTGTCTTATCTGACAGAGGATCAGCTAAGTTCCTGTCCTCTCTGTGGAAAGACCAGTTTTGCCTCCATTTGTACATTAATTTCAACATCCCTTTACTTCATATAAATTTGTGTGTTTCCTATTCTGATTACATATATTGTAAGCGTTTATAGGAAATACTTGCTGAAGTATTTGGGGGTGACACAGCTTAAGTTTGCATTTTCATATAAATTTTAGAATCAGCTCGGTTTACACTAACATGTTCTACTGAAAATGTGATATTGCATTGAATCCATAGATCAATTTGGGGAGCACTGACATCTTTAAAATATTGAGTATTCTAATCTATGAACTGAATTTACTTAAATCTTTAATATTTTGTGGGTTTTAGTGTAGAAGTCTTATACATCTTTCATTACATTCATTGCAAAGTATCTGATGCTTATGCTAGTAAATTGCAGTTTCTCTTTTCATTTTATATTTGTTCCTGATACATGAAAACACAATCAAGTGTTTTTTTCTATTGTCCTATATACAGTAACATTGCCAAGTACAACGTACTACTAATAGTTTATAGATTTTGGATTTCCTACATACACAAGTCATTGGCAAAGAAATAAAGAAGTTTATTTCTTTCTCTCCAACACTTGTTTGGTTTTCTTTTTTCTAGCCTTATTACTCTGGCTAGGACCTCCAGAACAGAGTTGAACAGAAGTAGTAATAGCAGATATCCTGGTCTTAATCCCAATCCCAAGTATGATGTCTACTATAGGTTTTATGTAGATACCCTTCATTAGAATAAGACAACTACCTCTTACTAGTTTGCTTTTTTTTTTTTTTTTTTTAATTTTATTTATTTATTTATTTATGGCTGTGTTGGGTCTTCGTTTCTGTGCGAGGGCTTTCTCCAGTTGTGGCAAGTGGGGGCCACTCTTCATTGCAGTGCGCGGGCCTCTCACTATTGCGGCCTCTCTTGTTGCGGAGCACAGGCTCCAGATGCGCAGGCTCAGTAATTGTGGCTCACGGGCCCAGCCGCTCCGCGGCATGTGGGATCTTCCGGGACCAGGGCTCGAACCCATGTCCCCTGCATTGGCAGGCGGATTCTTAACCACTGCGCCACCAGGGAAGCCCCCTAGTTTGCTTTTATTATGAATACATAAATTTTATCAAATGTTTCTTCTGCATCTACTGGAATGGCCTTATAGTTTTTATCTCTTAATGTGAATTACATTGACTGGTTAAACTATCCTTGCATTCCTGAAATCACCCCACTTTGTCATGATGTATTCTTTTTATATTTTTAGGTTTAATTGCTAATATTATATTTAGGATGAATTTATATTTTGAAATTATATTCATGAGAGGATTAATCTGTAATTCTTTTTTTCAATCTCCTATGCACGTTCAAAGTTATGTCAGCCTAGTAAAAAGAATTGGGAAATATCCTCTTGCTGTCTAATCTCTGGAAGAATTTATGTAGAGTGGTGTTAATTTTTAATATTTGGAAGAACTCACTGGGGATGCCATCTAGGTCTGGATTTGTGAGCTTTCAAATAGTAGATCACCCTTTTAAAGTGTACAATTGACTGTGGTTCTTAGTATATTAATAAAGTTGTGCAACCATCACAACCATCTAATTTCAGAGCGTGTAAATCATCCCCCAAAAAAGCCCATATCCATTAGCAGTCATTCACTGATTATCCTCCCTCCTGCTCTGGGCAACCAAGAATCACTTTCTGTCTCTATGGATTTAACTATTATGGCTATTTCATATAAGTGGGATCATACACTGTGTGGTCTTTTGTGTTACTTTTTACACTTAGAATAATGCTTTTCAAGATTCATCCATGTTGTTCCATTTATCAATAATTCATTCCTTTTTATGGATGAATAGTATTCCATTGTACATATGTATGCATTTTGTTTCATCAGTTGATGAACATTTGGGTTGTTTCCACTTTTTGGTTATTATGAGTAATGCAGCTATGAATATTCATATATAAGTTTTTGTGTGAACATACACTTTCAATTTTCTTGGGTAAGAATGGAATTGCTAAGTCATATGGTAACTCTATATTTAGGAAATGTCAGACTGTTTTCCAAAGAGGCTGTACCATTTTACAGCCCCATCAACATATGCAGGTTCCAATTTCTCCACATCCTTGCCGAAACTATCATTGCCTTTTTGATTATAGCTATCCTAGTGAGTATATAGTACCTCACTGTGGTGTTCATTTGCATTTCCCTAGTGACTCATGATCTTGAGCATTTTATGTACTTATTGGCCATTCATAGATCTTCTTTGAAGAAATATCTATTCAAACACTTTGCCCATTTTTAAATTGGGTTATTTGTCTTTTTATTGTTGAGTTGTAGGATTTTAGATACTAATCTCTTATCAGATATATAACTTACAAATATATTCTCCCAGTCTGAGGGTTGTTTTTTCATTTTCTTGATAGCCTTTGGAAGCACAATTTTTTTTTAATTTTTATGAAGTCCAATTTATCTGTTTCTTCTTTGGTTGCCATGTATAAGAAACCATTGCCCCATCCAAGGTCACAAAAACTTACAACTATGTTTTCTTCCAAAGAGTTTTATAGTTACAGCTCTTACATTTGGGTATTCAATCCACTCTGAGTTAATTTTTGTATATGATGTGAGCTATAGGTTCAACTTCATGCTTTTGCATGTGGCTACGCAGTTGTACCAACACCATTAATTGAAAAGACTATTATTTCCCCTTGTCAAAAATAAATTCAACTACTTTAACAAATATGGAGCGATTTAGATTTTTCTCTTTCTTCTTCTATCTGTAGCTTTTCAGGTATTTGACCATTTCATCTAAATTGTTTAATGCCTCAGCATTAAGTTATTCATAATATCTTCTTAGATTTTTAATATATATAGAAACAATAAGTGATGTCTCCATTTCATTTGATATTTTTGTCTTCACACTTTTCCCTTCACTTTAATCTCAAAGAAGCAACTCTGAGCTTTAGTTTTATTATGTTTGATCCCTATTTCAATAAATTAAGCTCTTTTTCTTCCCCCTTTGTGCTTAATTTGCAGTTTTTATAACTTACTGGGATAAATGCTCCACTCATCGACTTTTAACCATCTTTTCTACTAAATTAAAGATATAAAGTCCCCTCTAAGCACAGCTTTACCTACACCTCATGAATTGATACTTTATTTTTTAAATGAAATACTTTCTAATTTTCATTGTGGATTCTTCCTTAACCCAAGGTTACTTTGGAGTATGTTTTGTAGTTTCTAAATATATGAGATTTTCTAAACCCCTGCTTTTTTTTTTTTTTTTTTTTTTTTGTATCTCATTTTCATTATGGTCAGAGAATATACTCTGGTTACAATTCTTTAAATCTTGTTTAGATTTGCTTCCTGGTATGGAAAATGGACAGTTTTTGTAAATGTCCCACATGTCCATGAAAAACTGTATTATCCATTTGTTGAGTACAATAGCCTACACATGGTTATTAGGTCAATTGTACTTTCTACATCCCTACTAACTTTTGATTACTGAGTGTGTGATCTTCCTCTATGATTGTAGATTTCTCTATTTCTCCTTGTAGTCCTCTGATAAACTTAGAAGCAATATATTGAATTCTATAAATTTAGAATTGCAAAATCTTCCTAATGAATTAGTCCTTTTATCATTATCAACTACTAGTAAGTCTTTACTAGTAGTAAGTCTCTTTACCACTAGTAAGTCTTTTTGCCTAAAATTCTGTTTGATATTAATATAATACAGCAGCTTTCTTTTGGTGTTTATATATTTTTTATATAAATTTTTCTGTATCATTACATTTTGTCTCTCCTGTATATACAAGCATACCTCGGAGATATTGTGTGTTCAGTTCCAGACCTCCACAATAAACCGATTATCACAATAAAGTGAATCACACAAATTTTTTTGGTTTCCCAGTGCATATAAAAGTTATGTTTACACTATACTGTAGACTACTAAGTGTGCACTAGCATTATGTCTAAAAAAACGTACATACCTTAATTTAAAAATAACACTGTTGGGAAAATGGTGCCAAAAGACTTGCTTGACACAGGGTTACCACAAACCTTCAATTTATAAAAATCACAATAAAGCAAAGCACAGTAAAGCAAAGCACAAGGTATGCCTGTCAATTGGATTGTGTTAACTGACAATGTTTGTCTTTTATTGGAAGAATTACCTTATTTACATTTAATGGAATTTCTGATCCATTTGGATTGTTTTTTTAACATCTTTATTGGAGTATAATCACTTTACAATGTTGTGTTAGTTTCTGCTGTATAACAAAGTGAATCAGCTACATGTATACATATATCCCCAAATCCCCTCCCTCTTGCATCTCCCTCCCACCCTCCCTTTCCTACCCCTCTAGGTGGTCACAAAGCATCGAGCTGATCCCCCTGTGCTATGCAGCTGCTTCCCACTATCTATTTTACATTTGGTAGTGTATATAAGTCAATGTTACTCTCTCACTTTGTCCCATCTTACCCTTCCCCCTCCCCATGTCCTCAAGTCCATTCTCTACATCTGCGTCTTTATTCCTGTCCTGCCCCTAGGTTCATCAGAACTTTTTTTTTTTTAAGATTCCATATATATGTGTTAGCATATGGTATTTGTTTTTCTGGCTTTCTTCACTCTGTATGACTCTAGGTCCATCCACCTCACTACAAATAACTCAATTTCATTTTTTATGGCTGAGTAATATTCCATTGTATATATGTGCCACATCTTCTTTAACCATTCATCTGTCAATGAACACTTAGGTTGCTTCCATGTCCTGGCTATTGTAAACAGGGCTGCAATGAACATTGTGGTACATGACTCCTTTTGAATTATGGTTTTCCCAGGGTATATGCCCCATAGAGGGATTGCTGGGTCATATGGTAGTTCTATTTTTAGTTTTTTAAGGAACCTCCATACTGCTCTCCATAGTAGCTGTATCAATTTACATTCCCACCAACAGTGCAAGAGGGTTCCCTTTTCTCCACACCCTCTCCAGCATTTGTTTTCTGTAGATTTTCTGATGATGCCCATTCTAACTGGTGTGAGGTGGTACCTCACTGTAGTTTTGATTTGCATTTCTCTAATGATTAGTGATGTTGAGCAGCTTTTCATGTGTCTCTTGGCCATCTGTATGTCTTCTTTGGAGAAATGCCTATTTACGTCTTCTGCCCATTTTGGGATTGGGTTGTTTGTTTTTTTAATATTGAGCTGCATGAGCTGCTTATATATTTTGGAGATTAATCCTTTGTCCGTTGATTCATTTGCAAATATTTTCTCCCATTCTGAGGGTTGTCTTTTCGTGTTTTTTATGGTTTCCTTTGCTGTGCAAAAGCTTTTAAGTTTCATTAGGTCGATTTGTTTATTTTTGCTTTTATTTCCATTTCTCTAGGAGATGGGTCAAAAAGGATCTTGCTATGATTTATGTCATAGAGTGTTCTGCCTATGTTTTCCTCTAAGAGTTTTATAGTGTCTGGCCTTATATTTAGGTCTTTACTCCATTTTGAGTTTATTTTTGTGTATGGTGTTAGGGAGTGTTGTAATTTCATTCTTTTACATGTAGCTGTCCAGTTTTCCCAGCACCACTTATTGAAGAGGCTGTCTTTTCCCCACTGTATATTCTCTCCTCTTTTATCAAAGCTAAGGTGACCATATGTGTGTGGGTTTATCTCTCGGTGATCCATTTGGATTTAAATTTACCACCTCACCCACTGTTTTTCCTATATACCATTTTTTCTTTGTTCTTTTCTCTTTCTTGCTTTCTTTTGGGTTGAGTACATTTTTTTGCTGTTGTTATTCTTTTTATTCCCATTAGTATATAGTGATAGACGACTTTTCAAATCTTTTAGTGTCTATACTCTAAATATTATAACATGTAACTTTGAATATTCAAGTCCAATATAAAACAGCAGCTTTAACCTTTTCTCTGACATAAGGACCTTAAAATACTTTTCTTTATCCCTCACTCAACTGCCATTGTTTTCATGTAGTTTAGTCCTTTGGTTTTTTTTAACCCTCAAGACATTATTTTCATTTCAAAATCACTATTCATTTAACCCATATATTTACCCTTTCAGTTGTTCATCATTCCTTCCTGCGTCTCCAAGCTTCCATCTGGTTATCATTTTTCTTCTGCTTAAAGACAACCTTGGGCTTCCCTGGTGGCGCAGTGGTTGAGAATCTGCCTGCTAATGCAGGGGACACGAGTTCGAGCCCTGGTCTGGGAAGATCCCACATGCCACGGAGCAACTAGGCCCATGAGCCACAACTACTGAGCCTGCGCATCTGGAGCCTGTGCTCCACAACGAGAGGCCACGATAGTGAGAGGCCCGCGCACAGCGAGGAAGAGTGGCCCCCGCTTGCCGCAACTAGAGAAAGCCCTAGCACAGAAACGAAGACCCAACATAGCAATCAATCAATCAATCAATCAATCTTCAAAAAAAAAAAAAAAAGACCACCTTTTTGTGTAGTTAGGGAAAAAATTATTTTTGTGTGTGAAATTTTCTTAATTTTACCAATTGCACCCTTACTGTTAAGGGCATTTTTGGTTTGTATAGAACTCTAGGTTGGTACTTATTTTTTCCATCACTTTGAAGATGCCATCCCATTGTCTTCTGATTCCCAAATTTTTAAATTGAGGTAAAATTGGCATATAAGTTTCAGGAGCACACCATCATGATTCCCACTGTCTTTATTTAGTCAGTTGCCATGTTTTCGGTCCTTTGAAATATGCCTTCTTTCACTGCTCTAGATTTTTTTTATTTTTTTAGCTTTCAATGGTATTGATAATATTTGCACAGGTATGATTTTCTCTGAATATATTTTGCTTGGGGTTTGTGGGACTTCTGAAACCTGTAGATTGATTTCCATAAACTTTATAAATTTCTTTAGCATTAACTCTAAGTGTTCTCTATTTCCTCTCTTCTGGGGACTACAGTTACATTAATGTTAGCCCTTCTTGGTGTTATACTGTTTTCTGGCTCTTTTCCATGCTTTTGTCTCTCTATACATTAATCTGAATTTTTTTCTTCTGACCAAATTTAATTCACTGTATCCTCAGCTGTGTTTCATCTGGAGTTAAACTCATTCACTGATTTTTTATTTTTAGCTATTATAGTCTTTTAGTTTTTTAAAATTCCCAATTCCCTATTGATATTTTCAAACTTTTTTCGTTTTCCTCTTGCGCATATTACACAGTTGTCCATGTTCGTCTGAGCATTTCTTGTAGTGCCTGCTAACTCCAGAACTGAGCAGATGTACCCACCCAGTCACAAGCAGTGGTGGACTAGGGCAGGGGCCAATACATGTAAGATATACAGAATGGAGGAGCAAAGAACATGTACTCTCTGAAAGCAGATTCACTTCTAAGAGGAACTCAAAGATGATCTGATTATGCCCATTTTTTCCCCTTCCCATTTGCTTCTGCCAGCCTCCCATAGCGTCATTCTTTGTTGAATTCTCAGTTGGAGATTATCATGCAGGTAACTTGAGTGTCTGCTTAGCCTCACATAAGAGCAGACCTATGGCTACAAATTCTCAGAGAAAACTTTTTACCCCTCTACTAGAATCTAGGCGAAGTCAACCAAGTTTTCTTATAGTCTCCCTTTGCTATTGGGCAGATTTTTCTAATTTACTCTTTCACTGAAGAAGATATTTGAGGTGCCACGTATGCAGAGGTTTCAGGGCTTTAAGTACCATGCTATTGAACAGATGATGAGAAGTCACTAAAAGATATTAAGCAAGGGAACACAGATGATCAGATATGTTGATTCATTTGTAATAACAATAAATACTTACTGAAGTTACAAAGGTAAATCACTTAGCCATACCCCCAAGCAGCTTATATTCCATTAAAGCAATGGTTCTCAACCAAGGGCAGTTTTGTCTCCCAGGGAATATTTTCTGGTTGTCACAACTGGAAGGAGTCTACTGACATCACATGGGTAGAGGCCAGCATGTTGCTAAAGGGAGCCCATGACAGCTCTCTACAACAAAGAATTATTCTGCCCAAAATATAGCAGTAAAGTAAGGGAAGCAAATAAGTACAATAAAACATATTAGTCTGTACAATGTATAGAGGGCATGAAAGTGGGCAGGGGAATTCATGAAACACTTCAGTGGGCATCCAAAGCTTAAGCTGAGTGGAAATACAAATGAATATGGGAGGTAGGGGTATTACTATGAGCCATGCATGAGGTATATTCCCCACATCTGGAGAACAACTATGACTAAAATTTAGTGGCAGACCAAGTAGGTGAAGAATAAGGAGGCAAGATGAGGCTGAAAAGGCAGGCAAGAGGCAGATTGCAAAAGGCCTTACATACTATACATGAAGAGTTTGGACTTCACCCTGTAGGTAAGCAGATAGGAGGAGGTTGATATTAAAGAGTAACAAAGAGAAAACAAGAAATTTATTCAATAAAGATCATTCAGGAAGAATTATGGGAAAAGGCTTAAGGGTAAAATAAGGCACAGGCCAATTAGTAAACCTACTGGAATACATAAGGCCAGAGAAGACTAGAGCCAGAATTAAAGCACCAATTAGAAGGATGGACTGATAATGGTAAAGTACTATACCCAGTCTTTAGTGATGGAATATGAAGAGAAAATAAGGTTTAATCCCAGCTTTCCAGCACTACTCAAAGAGACAGAGTACAGGAGAACATTTACAAGAAAGATAATGAAAGATAACGCCATCCATTTAGATCTCTTGCAGTAAAAGAGCTATGCAAGTATATAGAAGTGGTTATTATCAGAGGATATAGCAGCAAAATCTGGATTGTGCCTTGAACTCTCATTATCATCCTTCAACCAATAATGACAAAAGACTTCTAGAATATTTTTCTACTATATCCATATCATATTTTTATATATGTATTTATCTTACTTCCAGATATTTTCCTATTACATTATTTTAACTAAAAACACAATGTCTTCACTTTATTATTTATTTGTTTAATGTTTTAAAATTCAAGATACTTTAATTTAGATTTTTTTAAAGACAAAAGAATAATAAAAATAATTTTACCTTTCAAATGTGACTTTTTAACAGCAAAGTGGAAAAGTGGGAAACAGTCTTCCTTCTGGTTTTTTTTTTGGGGGGTGGGGGGCCGGGGGAACAATCTCCCTTAAAAAAGAACAGCACTTCCAACAAAACTAAAGGAAGAACTTACATGTACACCTAATTCAGAAAGGAGATAACTGGGACTTCCCTGGTGGTGCAGTGGTTAAGCATCCGCCTGCCAATGCAGGGGACATGGGTTCGAGCCCTGGGCCAGGAAGATCCCACATGCCGCGGAGCAACTAAGCCCATGCGCCACAACTACTGAGCCTGCGCTCTGGAGCCCACGAGCCACAACTACTGAGCCTACGTGCCACAACTACTGAAGCCCACGTGCCTAGAGCCCATGTTCCGCAACAAGAGAAGCCACCGCAATGAGAAGCCCGCGCACCACGACGAAGAGTAGCCCCCACTTGCTGCAACTAGAGAAAGCCCGCGCGCAGCAACAAAGGCCCAACGCAGCCAAAAATAAATAAATAAAACAAAATAAATTGAAAAAAAAAAAAAAAGAAAGGAGATAACTAAAGACATGCATAAATACCTTATTTTAATCCAGAAAAAAAAAAATGAAATACTTACTGGATCTTCTTAATAATAATAGATTATCGTTGAAAATAAGGTTTTTAACTATTCAATATAATCTCTGAAATGGTATCTAGTTAAGATAATATTTGCTTTAAATATACCAGACAAATATTTCCAATCAGCAAAACAAAAACCAGCAAAACAATTTGCATCTGAGAGTCTGACATTCTAATCCACTGGATTTACATTTTTTCCTAAGAAAAATAATATAAACAAATCTTTTGGGGTACTCTACATATTATAAGTACTCAACTACCTATTTGTAATTGTTAACTTTCAACAGTATGATTCATCAGTAAACACCAATACAGTACTTTAGCAGTCACCTTATGTGAAATAACAAGTGGAAAACAAAATTTCTCAACAACAGTGGGTCATCAAATTGCTTCAGCGGTTACTATAAAAAAATTTATTAAAAAAACTTACACACACAAACATAATTAAACATTTTAAAATTAGACTGAAATCAGTTATGAAACTTCCTTTTCCCCTTTTACAAAAAGAAAGTTGCAAAAGTAAAAGGACAAATTTAATTCTAAATATTTCCTTGTTTTTTTAAATTGCTTGCTAGTAAATTATTTCTTTACTCGCCTCTTTAGGTTCTCAAGGTGTTCCACATTAACATCTTGTAATGCCAGTACCGTTGCCTTAGACAAGGAGGGATTGAATGAAATAGTCATTAGACAGCACAAATCTATTAGATCTCTCTGACATTTCTGCAAACCTTCCAGGAACTTTTGGTATTTACAAGGATCCTTTTTTAACTGTTTCATTTCTAGCACTGAAAACCCTATCAGACCAGTAAGTATTTCATCTACAAAGTCTACATCTAGATATGCAGTACCATCAGAAATTTTTGCTGTTATACTCCAAATGCCACCAGAACTTGACAGATTTCCAGTTAAGGTTACAATAAATGCTTTGACTTTCACTGTTGTAACTTCCTTTGGTTTGCTGGCCATTAGAAGAGACAAATAGATAAAAGGTGGAGAATATAAATCCATGGTGATAGAAAGATTAGTGCTATTCTCTGATGATCTTGAAGAACAAGTCTGTAAGTGGTGCTCATTTTTATTAGAAATGTGTGAACAACTTTTTGGTACATAATTGACCAGCTCTCCGTTTAATATTTTATTATTTAAGGAATGTCCATCTGAACTGCTGGTTTGTTTTATTTTATTATATGTCTCTGAGTTCTTATCTTTATTTGTAAAATTATGGGGTAGGGGTACATTATGATTAACTGAAACAATACTACTGTTTTGGTCTCTAGCAGATGGACAACTAAAAGATTTGTCTTCATTAGTTATTTGCTCAGATAAATTTTTTTCATCCCAATTATTATTTCCATTTTTGCAAATCAAAGAAAAATTATTCAGAGTATTAGATCTATGTGAAAATCTCTCTATACTTTCATCTGTAGTTCTGTTCAAAGTCAGTGGCTGTAATTCTTTGGTCTCTGTTTGTTCTTTCTGGACAGCTTCTTCCAAAAGCAAGGCCTCCTCCAATGAAAAGTCATCTAATTCCTCATCAGTAAAAAGCATAGACTGGTTTCGTGGTTTCTCCTTTGGTCTTGGAGAAATAACAAGTCCTGGTTCAAAATCTGACTGTCTGATGGTATTTGAAGTATTTGAAGAACTACCTGTGCTGAAACAACTTCTTTCCAAAGAGGTGTTATTATTTGCTGCAAGCTCATCGTTTTCATCAAGACTTGCCAAGAGTTCTTCATCAGAAGGTCCTAACGCAGGATGTAGAACATCTGTAATTCTGGGGATGCTTTGGTTAGAATTATTTGGTATGACTGGAACTATAGGATCAGGTTCCCCAATTAATCTTGCAAGAACTTTTTCTTGGGCATATTCCTCTAAAAGAGCATCTACTTCTCCTCCCAACACCTTCACATTTTCTGGTTTCAATAAGAGAACACCAAGACGGAAAGAAATGTTTCCATAAATCAAAATTTTTGTACCTGGAGGAAGATCACTATGAAGAGCTGGAATAGACTGATATTCCATCCCCTGTATTTGTACAATTCCATCAGTTAGCTGTAGCATCAACATTCGTGAAGGCTTTGCTTCCCAAGGTTTTGGGGTTACTTGTGTTTCAGCTGTAATTAGGTCATTGGTTGTATTCTTTCCTCTCAACTTTTGTATCTGGGCATACGCAGGTTGACTTACATCAACCAATGAATTAATCTGCAGAGCAAAAAATCCATTCAGTTCTCCTTTTGGAACTTCTAAAACGCCATCAGGTAAAAGACGATGCTCCAAATCTCTCAGATCAGTAAGGAGCCATTGCTCAAACACTTGTTTATTCATTTGTGCCTGA
This sequence comes from Eubalaena glacialis, assembly GCF_028564815.1. Lineage (NCBI taxonomy): Eukaryota > Metazoa > Chordata > Mammalia > Artiodactyla > Balaenidae > Eubalaena > Eubalaena glacialis. Next base: position 84,117,455 of record NC_083724.1, on the reverse strand, counting down.
CTCAAATTAACATTATCATTTTCTTCTTGGATCCAGTTAATACAAGCTTCCAGCCACATTAAAGGCACTTTAACATGCCATGTAGCTAAAAGCCAGGTTTCAACTTTTAATGCAATACTAGCTATACTCATTTCTTTTATATAAAAGAAATATTAGGCATCTATTACCTGAAAACAAACAAAAAAAAATTATGGTAATTCAGTACATCTAAATATAGTTTCTATAATTCTCTACAATGCACAAACAGGAGTAATCAAACTTTTAGATTTTTCTCTCTTCAGCACCTTATATAATTCTTTGACTTTCTACATGGCAAAACTTCAAATGCCACAAGTAATCAGATGGTAAAATAAGAAAAGCAAAAGGTTTGAGACAAGATACACCTAGGTTTGAAGGCTAGCTCTTCAAATTATAAGTTTTGTGACCTAGTATAAATTTCTTAACTTCTCTAACCTAATTTTTTCATCTATAAAATGTCAGTACCACCTCCTATCTAACACAGTTGTTGTGAGGATTACATGATTAACATTTGTGAAGCATAATGTCAGACCTACGAAATACATGTAGTAATTAGTAGTTATTATGTTAATAATCAGATTCTAATAATTTAAAATTTAGCTAAGAAACAATATTTACTAAAGTTCTTTCTATATCTATAATTCATACTCTATTAAAACTTATACCATTGTATTCCATAAAATTATAACAAGTAACAATAGATTCTGAGCTGATGTAAAGCATCTTATTTGTTTGGCTAAATAATTCTCAACAGTCCTATCAGGTAAATATACTTCTGATTTTCTCAGTATGATAAAAAAAAGTAGCCAAACACTAAAGACTAACCTTTTTTCACAAAAGCATATTTTTTCCTTCTACAGATGAAGATATCTAAGAGTTCGAATTTATAAAAGTTTTAACATGCCCATAGGAAAACTTACCATTTGGAACAGGAGCACAGGATTTGAGGACGGGATTTGGAACTGGTTGTTCAGTGGAGTACTTGTAACCTCTATTGCTCAGAAATGGCCCTGAGAGCTAAGACAAGAAGCAGTAAGGGTTATAAGAGGAAGCTGCAGAAAGAATCACTGGCCTATTTTCATAAGTGCAAAGTTTGATGGTATGGTTTAAAGGTTCCTATTATCAATCAGGGTAGAGTAGAGGTAGTACAGAATAAAAACATGAGGTTTGGAATGAAATAAACAAAAGCAAGTTACCACGAGAAACTCACTCTACCTTAGCTTGTTTCCTTCCCTATATACTTACTACATAGGGCTACTGTGAAAATTAAAGGATAGGAGAAGATGGCGGGCAGAGCACCAGCATAGGCACAAATCAGCTGACCCAAGGTGGCAATCCAATCATTTAGGCTGCTCACTTAGGCCCCAGCAATGGTTGCAGGCCAGAAGCAGGCCACCCAAAAGGCGTCCGAGGCCCACAAGCAACCTGAGGCTGAAGCAGACCAAAGCAGCTGAAAGTGAAATTGAACAGTACCAACTGCAGAGGGAGAAAAGGTTCAAAGCCAGAGAAGCTGGAGCTCTGAGATTCCATGGCAGGGGCAGCACTGGGGTGGAAAAAGAGACCCAGGTGATGACCATTCTCCAGATCTACCTCTGGCAAAACAGGGATGAAGTGCTAGATAACCTCTTGGCCTTTGTCTGCTACATCTAGCCAGAGATCCATGAAAACTACTGCATAAATGCATAGGGGAAGAAGCTCTGTTCCACGGACTGGCATTTTAGATGACTTCATGGAAAATGAAATTTTAACAAAGCTCACGTTACATTCTTGTGAAAAGGCATTAAATTATCTCTGTATATTATATAGTAGGTTCTCTCTCTTTTTGGAAAATAGCAAATCTAGCTTCCTTGTAAAAACTTAAAGCTTATCCAAATATTTCATTTTTTTTAACCTTGCATTTCTTAGAAAATTTAATAGGCATATATTGTCTGGTTTCCCACATCTTTTAGCTAAAGCAACATATATATATATATCAATACTGACTTCTTCTTTTGTAGATGTAGTTTTGTTTTGTTTTTTTTAATTTTTAAGAAAAAAAGGGATTAATTTTTTCCCCCTAAAGCTTTGTGAAGGTCAGGGGATTTATCTATGAAAAAATAGTAAATAGTTATTTGTAACCTGTAGTAAGCAGCATCCAGCCTTAAAACAGTCTTTTCTGGCTAAAGGTTAGAACAATGAATACTAGTATAATTGTTTGGGCTGCTTTTAATATCTTTTAATCTAAATTACTAGAAGACAGAAATCAAGAATTTGTTACATGTTGTTATTTGGTGTACCGATAATCATTTAAAAGTAAAACCCCCTTATCGTGTAAAAAAAAAAAAAAAAAGAAATAAAAAAACAAAGGAGAGCCAGTATATAATCTAGCGGTTCAGAGTGCAAATGTGATGCCAAATTATCTTTCACTTACAAACTCTGTGACCCTAAACAAGTGGTCACATTATTAATTTAACAAATGGTTAAAATTTAAAGGAAGGGTTACAGTTATTGTGAGGAATACAAGAATAACATTTTAAAGGAGGAATTAAGAAGGTCATAAGTACCAAACTGATGAATCTTTACACTGAAGAAAATAATTTAGAGTACAGATATATAATTTTTAAATTACATGTGAAAAACAATGTAAAAATTCAAAGGTAGGAGAGGTCCCTGCCCATAGTGATAAAAATAAACCATGCAGAGTCAAATCGGCATGTCTCTTTAACAAAGAAACCAACAATCTCTACATGAGCCCTCTGATTTATCAAATGGAAATATTTTCTACCTTCTGGCTAAAGAAAAGCAAAACACAGTGTGTTAACTTTTGTGTACAAAAGAAAGGAAAATAAGCACATTCTTATTTACTTTATACATAAAGGACCTCTAGAAGGATATACAAGAAACTAGATAAAACTTTAAATACATAGCTACACTCAATAACAAAGAGTAAAATCTTGTGGGCCAGGGCTTCCCTGGTGGCACAGTGGTTAAGACTCTGCCTGCCAATGCAGGAGACACGGGTTTGAGCCCTGGTCCGGGAAGATCCTACATGCCACGGAGCAACTAAGCCCGTGGGCCACAACTGCTGAGCCTGTGCTCTAGAGCCTGCGAGCCACAACTACTGAGCCCGTGTGCCACAACTACTGAAGCCCACGTGCCTAGAGCCCGTGCTCCACAACAAGAGAAGCCACCGGAATGAGAAGCCCGTGGACCTCAGTGAAGAGTAGCCCCCGCTCGCCACAACTAGAGAAAAGCCCGCACACAGCAACGAAGAACCAATGCAGCCAAAAATAAAAAATAATTAATTAAAAAAAAAAAAAAAAAAAAGTCTTGTGGGCCAGGAACAGAGGAGAAACCTAGAGTTTTAGTGCTGATATAAAGCCGCCAGGAAAGGGGACTTCAGGCTAAAGCTCCAAGGCTTTAAGTTTAAGGGTCCAGTGTGCCAATTATAGGTCAGAAGACCAGAACAGACTACTTGCTAGAACTGGGCCAAAAAAATCTTCCACTCAATACCTACCTAGGCCTATGGAGGGAACAGGGATAACCTAAGAATGGAAATGGGGCCTACATAACTTCTATAGTACATATAGCATGGTCCAGAACTAGGCTATTCACATAAAAACCCAAGTCTCTAATGACACAGCTGATCTAGAGCTATGCCAGCCAGAGGGTCAGGTTGAAGCAACTCCAAAAACACACAAAAGGGAAAAACACACATGGGAAAAACCTCTATCCAACATGAGCTCTCAAACCAAAATTATAACATATTTAAGGAAAACCACCACCATAAGCCACATCAGCAGACACAACAAACAGGAGAATTTATACCTGGAGAAATCTGTTTTTAAATGAAGAATCTTAAATATTAAAAAAAAAAAAAAATGTCTTTAAGCATACTAAATACACTTTAAAAGTTGGACTAATCCTTACAGAAGAATAGAAGATAATTAAACAGTAACAGACATTTATGAAAAGTATGAATTGGACATCTTGGAAATGGGAAACAGCCTCAGAAATTTAAAACTCAGTAGATGGGATAAACAAAAGGCTAAAAACAAATGAAGAAAGAATTTACACTTTGGAAATTACATAGAACAGAGTATGAAGATTTAAGAAATTAAGCAAAGAAGGGGAAAAAAAGCTAAGTAGGGAAAATAGGCTCCTACACTGAAGTAATCACAGTTTCAGAAGAAAATAGAAGAGGTGAAGGAAACAGTTTTGTTTTTTTTTAAGATAATGGTTGAAGGTGGTCAAAAGGAACAAATTTCCAATTATAAGATAAACAAGTAATAGGGATGTAAGGCACAACATGATGACTGTAGTTAACACTGCTGTACGATATATACGAAAGTTGTTAAGAGAGTAGATCCTAAGAGTTCTCATCACAAGGAGAATTTTTTTTTTCTTTTTCTTTTTTTTTTTTGGCTGCGTTGGGTCTTTGTTGCTGCCTGCAGGCCTTCTCTAGTTGCAGTGAGCGGGGGCTACTCTTCCTTGCAGTGCGCGAGCTTCTCATCGCAGTGGCTTCTCTTGTTTCGGAGCACAGGCTCTGGGTGTGTGGGCTTCAGTAGTTGTGGCACGTGGGCTCAGTAGTTGTGGCTCGTGGGCTCTAGAGTGCAGGCTCAGTAGGTGTGGCACACGGGCTTAGTTGCTCCATGGCATGTGGGATCTCCCCGGACCAGGGCTCGAACCCATGTCCCCTGCATTGGCAGGTGGATTCTTAACCACTGCACCACCAGGGAAGCCCAATTATCTTTTTATCTATATGAGATGATGGATGTTAGCTTAATCTGTTGTGGTAATCATTTCACAGTATATGTAAATGCTATACACCTTAAACTTATATGGTGATGTATGCCAATTATTTCTCAATAAAACTAGAAAAAAATATATAAATAAAAGTGAAATCTTTTCATAATAAAAAAATAAAGAATAATGGTTGAAATTTTTCTAAAATTCAAGAAAGATATGATTCTGTAGGGTGTAAAAGCTCAATACTGCTAAGCAACACGTGTAAAAATCCACCTCTAAACATAGCATGGTAAACTGTAAAACATCAAGGACAAAGAAAAAAAATATCTTTTTTATTTTAAATCTTAAGATTCAACAAGCTGGATCTAAAATTTGAGGTAACAAAAATGTAGAAAATACAAAAAGAATTCAGAGGGAAGTTAAGGTATTATGTTTTGTCAAGGAGGATAATAGAGATTCTGATTATGTTTACTATTTTATAAGAAAAATATAAAAATTATGTGTTTAAGGGTAAAAATGAAAGATTGAAAAAACATTCTTATAATCCCCGCAAAACTCAGATAATAGATTTTTTAAAAGCCATAAAATTCTAAGAACAAAGAAAATGGGAGAAGAAACAATGGCAACAAATTTTGGAAACTGGAAAGCAAACAGATTAGTACATGATTTAGCAGACACTAGAAAGTTGAATTCTAAGGTGGTATTAAGAATGGCTGATATAAAAACCCGGAACCCACAAAAGGCAATACTAAGTATGCCTGGAAGTAAAGGGTACTCTAAAAACAAGATTGATTAGACGATTCTTTAAGACATTTAAGACTGTGGCATCCTTATCCCACATCAGGAAGATACATAATGTACACTTCAAAACTGTTAAGAGGGTAAATTTATGTTATATGTTTTTTACCATAATTTTTTAGGAAGAGAGAAAAATCAAGAGGGAAGTAGAGGAGGAAAAAAAGGAAAAAATAAAATTACCTCTCTTTGCAGATGACATGAATGTTTATGAAAAAATGCCAAAGAATGTACAAAGAAGCTATATCACCTGATAAATGAGTTAGCGAGGTGCGTCTTTTTTGTGCTCTATTTACTGCCACATTTTCACACTTTTGTGCTTTTTGTTGATGATTTCACTATTTAAAACAGCCCCATAGCATACTGCTGAAACGCTGTCTAGTGTTCCAAAGCATAAGAAAACTGTGTGTGATGTGTCATATGTAAAATCTGTGTGTTAGATTAAGCTTCATTCAGGCATTAGTTATAGTGCCACTGGTCATAAGTTCAGTTCATGAATCAACAACATATAGTGAATAAAGTGTCTTTAAACAGAAACACAAATAAAACAAGGTTATGTACTAATCAGTGGTGAAAATGTCATGACCAGAGGCTCACAGAAACCTAACCTTGTCTTTTCCCTAGGAACAATAGTTCAGTATTCCCTAACTCAGTGTTCACAGGGACTTTATACAGAACATAACTACCAGGAATAATGAGACTTGACTGTACGAGCAGTGAACAAAGAGTACAATTTACAGTAGCCCTCAAAACTTAAATCTAACAAAATATGTGCAGGATGTATATGCTGAAAACTACAAACTACTGGTGAAAGAAATCAAAGACAACCTAAACAAATGAACAGACATGCTGTGTTGAAGACTCTATGATCAAGTTTCAATTCTCCCCAAACAGATATATAGATTCAATGCAATTCCATTCAAAATCCCAGCATTCTTTTTTTTTTTTTTTAAAGAATGGCAAGCTGATTCTAAGATTTACATGGAAAGGCAAAGAAACTAGAATAGCCAAGGTAATTTCAAAAAAAAAAAAGTTGGAGACTCACACTGAGTTCAAGACTTAGTATAAACTACAGTAATCAAGACAGTGAAGTATTGGCAAAAGGATTAACATATCGGTCAATGGGAAGACAGCCTAGAAAATAGACCCATTCATATATAGTCAATTGATTTTCTACAAAGTTGCAAAGGCAATTCAAAGGAAACAGGATAGTCTTTTGAACAAATGATGCTAAAACAATTGGACATCCATATGCAAAACTATGAACCTCAACCAATATCTCACATCATATATAAAAATTAAATGGAACACAGACCTAAATGTGAAAACTAAAACTATAAAACATCTATAAGAAAAGTTAGGAGAAAAAAAAAAACCAAGCTCATAGATAAGAGAGAACAAATTGGTAGCTGCAAGAGGTAAGGGGTGGAGGTGGGCGAAATGGGTGCAGGGGGTCACAAGGTACAAACTTCCAGTTATAAAATCAGTAAGTCATGGAAATGTAATGTACAGCATGGTCACTGTAGTTAAAATACTATATTACATATCTAAAAGTTGCTAAGAGAGTAGATCTTAAAAGTTCTCATCACAAGAAAAAAAAATTTTTGTAACTGTGGTGATGGCTGTTAACTGGATTTATTGTGGTGATCATTTTGCAAGTATACAAATATCAAATTATTATGTTGTATACCTGAAACTAAAAGGTTATATGTCAATTATAACTCAATTTTTTTTAAAGGGGAAGAAAAGTTAGGAGAAAATTCTTTGTGATCTTGGTTTCTTAACAGTGTTCTTAGATACAACACCAGAAGCATAATCCATAAAAGAAAGAAATTAATAAACTGAGCTTCACCAAAATTTTAAAATTCTGCTCTATGAAAGACACTGTTAAGAGTATAAAGACAAGCCAAACACACACAAAGACAAGCCACAGACTGGGAGAAATACATAATTGACAAAAGACTTATATCCAGACTATACAAAGAATTCTAAAATTCAATAGGAAAACAAACTAATTTTAAAAGGAACAAAAGATTTGAATAGACATTTCACCAAAAGATATGCAGATAACGAGTAAGACATTAGGGAAATGCAAAATTGAAATCACAGTGTGATATTACACATCTATTAGCATAGCTAAAATAAAAAATAACTGACAATACCCACTACTGGAATTCTCATACATTGCTGGTGGGAAAGCAAAATGACACAGCCACTTTAAAAAACAGTTTAGCAGTTTCTTAGGAAGAAAAACAGTTTAGCATTTTCTTACAAAGTTAAACTCACCATACAACCCAGCATTACTAGGTATTTACTCAAGAGAAATGAAAACGTATACTCATTAAAAATCTCTATGTGAACATTTATAGCAGCTTTTTTCATAATCACCAAAAAACTAGAGACAACCCACATGTCCTTCAACTGGTGAATGAATTAACAAATTGTTGTACATCATTACAATGGAATACTATTCAGTAATAAAAAGGAATAAACTAATAGATGCAATAACATGGATGAATATTGCTACAGATGGTATCACTCAGAAAATTCGTATGTTGAAATCCTAATGCCCAATGTGATCGTATTAGGAGGTGGGGCCTTTGCGAAGTGCTTACATTATAAGAATGAAGCCCTCATGGGACTTCCCTGGCAGTCCAGTGGTTAAGACTCTGTGCTTCCACTGCAGGGAGCACGGGTTCGATCCCTGGTTGGGGAACTAAGATCCCACATGCCGTGCAGCATGGCCAAAATAAATCAATAAATCAATAAATAAAAATAAAGTCAGAATTCTGAAAAGATATTTAAAAAAAACCTTACAACCCAATAACAAAAAAATAAATAAACAGTAGAGACGTCTCCACACAGCTACTTACCCCTTCTGCCATGGGAGGTTACTGTAAAAAGACTGTCATCTAAGAACCAAGAAGCATGTCCTCATCAGACACCCACTAAATCTGCCATCACCTTGACCTTGGACTTCCCAGTCTCCAAAGAAATAAATCTCTGTTGTTTATCAACCACCCAGTTTATGCTATTTTGTCACAATAGCCCAAATAGACTAAGACAAATGTTAAATGCAGCGAGCTAAGTAAAAGAAGCCAGACAACCACTGTATAAGTCCATTTAGATGGCATTATGGAAAAGGCAACACTATAGAAACAGGTGGCAGCGATGATGTGACTAATGTTTGTCAAAACTCATAGAACTATATACAAAAAAGAAGATGAATTTTACTAAATGTAAATTATATCCTCAATAAAAATACTGAAGACAAACACCAAAAGGATAGATATTTAATAACTAATTTTCAAACTTGCTGAGGAAAACACAGAATAAAGAAAACAATCCAAAAGAAGGCACAAAAGGAACTGGCAAGCACTATAAATAGAAAGAATAAACAAGGTGGTAGAAATAAGTCTAAATATATCAGCAATCATAATGAACATAGATTAACTCACCTGTTAAAAGATACTCTCAAATTGAAAAAACCAAGTTCAGCTGCATGCTTAAAAGATGATCCTAAAACAAAATAACATCGAAGCATGAAATTAATTAAAATAAGGCATGTTAAAATCTCCAAGCATGATATTATGAGGCCACAGTTGAGAGACATCTTATTCTCAAGACAGAGATCTGTACCTGTATAACCTAAGATTCCCAAGTGCTACTTTATCGCATCTGTTGTCATTTTTTTAACCCCAAAAATTAAGCTAGATCCAAGGCTCTTAGGTGTGCTCATTCAATTATAAGTTACCTTATTTCCTCCACTAAAATTTAAACACCACAGCACTGGCAAATGGGCCTAGTCTAACTGGCAGAGGTGTTGTAGTAATGAGATGACAGTCATTAAATAAACTGAAATCAAGACAGTGTACTTTCAGTAGAGTTATAATTATTTAAATGAATTATCAAGTATAAATGCCACAATTAATTAAGTTGTTTGCAGAATGTTTTGTACTATAAATTACTCGGTGTATACAGTATATACCCCTAAATTATTATATGCAGCCATTTAACACAAGTGTTATTTTCTACCTGAACCTGTTAAATAGTAGGAGTTAATACTGTTAGTACTTCTAGGAGGAGGAAGGAACCAATAAAAAAGAAAGACTGATTGATTGTGAACTGAAAAGGTCAAGGCTGGATAGAAAATGAAAGAAAGGAATTTCAGTGGTGTTAATTCTATATCCCAGCAGTACAGCTGTTTAAACAGAGAACTGAAGAAAAAGGTTTAATAAAAATTAAAACCTCTTATTTGTAAGATTTTAAACTTTTTCAAAATACATACTTTTACATCTATAATATTATCTAAACCTCAAAATAGTCATTTATGATAGAAAGGGTAGGGATTGTCATCTATTTGGGTGAGAATAAAACAGGCATGAAGATTAAGACATACAGATCATACATAGTAGCAGACGCAGAACGAAATTCTGCTAACCTCCATTTCTATATCACTTTCTAGACCCTGTTTGACTTAAAAGAGAAAGTAAAACCAGTCCCTCATTTACATATACCCACTTGCATATAAACTATAAAACTCATTCATAAATGGCCATTCTATAAGAGCACTACACTATTACAATGAACAGACTTTTCTCAGATCTCATTTAAACGACAAGCTCACCCAGTATATTCTAAATTATTTCCTTTACAAAGTCAAATCAAAGAAACACAACATCACCTACTGCATCTATCTTTGTAACAGCTTCAAAACAGTGTTATCATTAAGTACTTTTCCTTTTGCTGTAACTCTACTAAAATGACATAAAAGTTTTTTTAGTTTTTAAATATTACAAACTGATATTTTAAAGCTTATGTATTCATTTATTTTATTTTTTTAATTTTGTAGTTATTTCAAACACGCACTTCCTTGTTTGTGTTGTTGAATACGGCAAGTGACAAAACTCCTTTCAGATGATAGTTGGGACAAATTCTGAGAAACAGTGCTCAATGAACCACAGTGAAATTGTTCTATTAACACGTGGCAGTTCTAATTAATAATTTTCTCCAAATACTACCTTCTAGGATTTAAATTTCCACTTCCAGAGCTACATGATATACTACAATTTTATAATAATGTTATAACTAAGTGCACATTTGCTACATAGAATTCTTCATTTAACAGCAAAGTAAGTAAAGTGGAGGGCATATTGATCTGAAACATGGTTTAACCCCCACAACTGCATGTTAAAACAATTTTAATAAGAAGATGTTTCTACATATAATAGGATTTTTTTTTCCTACAGGTAAAAAAGAAAAGCTTATTAAATTTTTTAATTAAATGGAAAAAGTATTATCATGTGGGATTATAAAGTCTAGACTGGGTTTCAATAACCGAGCCCCTTAATAATTTAGTAAGTTGTATTACTTGCATCTACTCCTTCAAGAGAATTCCTAAGGTTTTTGTTCCTCCCTTTCTTGAGAAACTGAGTAACCACAGTCACCGCAGGTAGAAGCAACCCAGAGGGGAGGTGTTAGCTAGAGCAGCACAACTTCTCATCTGCTCATACATAAAGAACAGCCCCTGATCCTCAAGAACATCACTGTCCAAGAAAAAAATATGAAAAAGTATACGTTGTTGAAATTGTACGTTAAGAAATGTTCACACCGTATGATTTCAAAACTTAATCTTAGGAAAATAATCAGAACTGAGGACAAAGATTTTATGTGCCAGAGTGTTTATCATTGTGCTTTTACAGTGTGGAAAAAAAACAGAAACAATCTAAATGTTCAACAACAGTAAAAAAAAAAAAAAAAAAAAATTAAATATATTACATTGGATCCATGAAATAGTCTTCTGAAAAAACATTTTTAAGTACTATTTAATGACATGAAAATATGTTCGTATTTTATTCTGTTAGGAGAAAAGGCCAGATGTAAAACTACATACATCTTAATCTCCATTAATTTTATAATCATGAAAAAAATGTTTTTTAAAAATTGATTTACATCTTGCACTTGCTAAACTTGGCTGACCACACTAATCTACATTCTAGATCTTGACTGCAGGAACTGAGAAGAGAATAGAGTAAGAAAATTCTATCATTTGCCACTAAGACTTAGGCAAATTTGATTTATAAGTTAATTTTCAGTCAGCCTCACATATTTCAATTTTTTAAAAAATAGAAAAAGAGGCAGAAGTACTGATGCCATCCTTTTGGACACTGTATGCGGCATTCAATCAATAGCTAAGACTTAAAAGCACTAACAAATACTCAAGTTATAACCAGTCCATGTTTCCACTGTCTTCATCTAAAAAATACAGGTGAGTCTGTGTTCTAACTCCTTGGGGATGACTTTAAGGTAATCCCAGAATTTTGAGAAGGCACTCTGAAAATTATGGGAAAAAAATTTATATTTAATGACTGAAATCAGAAAGAAGTAATTAGTGGAGCTGTTTGTGGATCCTCTATAACCTAATGTAAGGAAAAGACAGAGAATAGGTTTAGGAGTCTGAATCCCATTTCTGCTATGTGACCTTAGATGTGTTCCTTAACTTTGTCTTAACCACAATTTACTCGCAGAACTGTGATAAGCATTAAACTGCCAGCACAAGGTCTGGCACAAACTCAGAAAATGGTAGTATAAAATTTTAAGTAATCATCCAGCTCGCTAGTGTACAATCTCAATTATATTAGTTTATCAAAAGTAAATCCCACAGCTAAGTAATACTAGCTCTAAATTCATCAGGAGTCCAAATAATCATACAATTATTTACTCAAGACAGGAGCCACAATGTATCAACCAAGTTGGTAAGTCCTTGAATGAGCACAGATGTAACATAGTTTGGCTGAAAACAATAGAGAATGAAAGGATGGTGAAAAGAGACTTTCCTCAAGCTAGCAAGTCCCTGAATGAAGATGGTGGAAAAAACAGACTTCCTTGTTATTTAAAGAGTAAACCTATAAAGCAAATTAAAAGAGGTAAGGAAGTAAACAAGTAGAAAAAGAAAAAAGCAAAAAAAAAAAAAAAAAAAAAATCTGACAATGGCATCTAACAAAGAGGAATAAGACCTTTCAGCAGTTAGGGTCCAGTCAGAAGACAGTGAAACTGGGAATAAGTTCTTAAGATAAAGCTGCTTACTTTGCATTCCTGCCCATCAATCACCACTGTTTATCAAGGCAGAAAATAATGGTTGCAACAGAAATACTAGCTTGAAAGAAAACATCATTAGTACAGTACCCCTACATGTACCTATTTGTGTTAGTGAAGTGTCCCAGGTTTCAAATGACAGATTCAATTAAATGCTGCAAATCCTGACTGGCAGATTAAATCTCTATAATCCAAGTATCCCCAGCCCCTTCATACACTCAATTTTCTTGGCTGAACATTAAATAACAATCCAAACTATGTATCGTAAAACCAAATGCAAGTTAAGTTTTACCTCCCAACAAGACTACAATATTCTTTTAAAAACGCCACAATCCCAGACACTATGCTCTAACAGTATTTGTTAACTATTCTCCCAGCCAGTAAATGTTGGTGCTTCATGAAGTTCTCAGTTCCTCCTAAAGAGTTCTCTTCCTGATTAAGCAAGTAAAAGATAAAAGATGACGGAAATCAGACATTTTTTTTAAATGCTGGTTACATCTAATTTGCAAAGTATTCAAGAGGAAAATCAAGTTACAGGGGAATGAATCAGCACAAATTCATCATTACAAAAAAAAAAGTGTATTCTAACGGTGGGTTTAGCGTCCCATGTAAATTATAACATTTTTATGCTTCAACACAAGTTTGGGGTTGTGGGTGAGAGCTGGAGGGCTAAGAGTCAGGATGTGGATACTGGGTACTACTTACTGGCAATTTCCCAGGTTTGTCACCGATTCAGAGTGACCTTAAGTGCCTTAACAAAAGAAACCATCAAAGCCTGACACAGGGGCCTTAGAAGTAACCGCACACAAAGCAAGTATAAACTGAACACGCTAGAACGGTAACATATCTGAGGGTGAGGGTTTTAGTCTGTTTTAATCACTGCCGAATACCTTGACACACGGTGGGCGCTTTAAAGACGTGAACGAACGCAAAGCGGATGTCTACAACGCACTTTGCGATTTGCATTCATTGTAGGATATGAAAGCAATACTTCCAGAAATTTTTCACACGTAGCGGCAGCACCGACACTACAAAATACTCGTATCGCAGGTCCCATTAACAAAAAAGAAAGAAAGGAAAAACAAAAGGTTTCGTCAGAACGGAGAGCCCTGTAAAGACCCCGGGAGTACAGGCTCAGCGCCGGAAGCAAAGGGACTGAGCTCCCCCGGACTCCGAGGCTCGCCCGCCACAGCCCAGCGGGACGGCCAACATCTCCCGGAACCCCGAGCCCAGCGGACAGCGGGCCGCGACCCTCCGGCTGCGCCCCCGGCCCGGGCCACGCCTGACGGGCGCTGCGGCCCGTTACACACAGCTCGCCCCGCAGCCCGGGAGAGAGGGGAGCACGGGGGAAGAAAGAAGACGCGAATGCGGGCTGTGGAAACGGGGGCATTCGTCTGGGCCTAACACCGACCTGGGCGTCCCGCCTTCCCCTCGTGCAACACTGGTTCCTGGGCCTCGCGACTGTGAGAACAGGAACAGCCACGGCGCGCGCCCTAATCCTTTTTTGCTCCTTCCCGCCCGTTTTGCCGCGCACTCACGCCCCTCCTCCAAACCCTGAAGACTCCTCAAGGCCCCGAAGACGCCTCTTCACCCGCCCCCTCCCTGTGCGCGTGAACTGGACAGCCTTTAGTTCTCGCGAGAGGTTTTCCCCCTCCCCCCAGCTAGTGAGTGCGCGAACGAGAAAGGAGGAGGGCTCTCCAGGCGAAAGCACTGCAGGCGCCATTATCCTCTGTTTCTCTAGTGCACCAACCTCGACGTCTTGCGTACTTCCCGGTTATTTGCGGCCTATAGGTAATTAGGGTTATTGGGGCTTGGGTATTATGGATTCGGGCAGGGGTTTGGCCTCCCTAAAGGCTGCGCTGACTTTTTCCAAGTCTGGTTTTTCTCGGGCCCTTAGCGGCCTTACAGCCTGAAGGGAGGCGCCGGCGGGAGGCGGGGCTGTAGCCTCCTCCAACGCCTTGATTGACGCGGCCTTGGGCCAATCGCTTCGCCCTCGCGCCACCGCTGTAGCTGGGGCAGCCAATCGGGCCCGGCGGCGGGGTAGGAGAGCGCGGGGAGTGCGGTGGGGGCCTACGCTCGTTCTCTGTCTAGCTGTGATCGGCTGAGGCGGCTCGGCGGCATAGGGACGGTAGCCTTGCCCGGTGAGGAATGGGGCTGGGCGAACGGCGCGTGGGGGCGAGGGCCGGAGACCAGTTTCTCCACTTCAGGGAGGCGGTTGGGGCTGCTTGGTGGTTGGCCTGTTCTGGGAGGGAACGTTGCCGGGTTTCCCCTCCCCCCACCTCCGCCATTTTCCTGAGCGTATATCTGCAGTCTGCGCTGCGGTACTGGAAGCTTCGGGAAGTCGCGAGGCTTGTGACGGTGGGATGAGCTGCAGTTTTGTAGTGTTGGGAACTAGGTTTTGTGGGAAGGAGAGGGGGTCGGCGGGCGGGCCCCGAGGGCGGTAGAGAACGCCGCCGCTCTCTTTGTGTGGGGCCCGGCGCACTTCGGCGCTCCCGGCCTGGGCCCGACGCGGGAGCGGGCGAGCTGGAAGGGTCGGGGCTGCCACCGTTGCTTTGTCTCTCCTGCGGTGGGGGGAGGGCGCGGGGGACGAGGTCTCGGGACCGCGTGGTGGGTGGGGGAGGGGGGTCCGCGCTCGGCTCCGCCTAGTAGCACGTAGTCGCCATTACGCGGGCCGCCATTTCCTGTCGGATCCGGGTGAGGAGAGGAGCGGCGCTGGTGCTCTCGCCTCGGGAGCTTTTTCAACTCCTGTTGCTGGGCCGTTGCCGATCACGGTATCCTGGGCGTTGGAGAGAGAACGGCATGTTTGCGCTCGGCTGGACACGCATGTACTTAGCGATTTTCATGGTCTGAGAAACGGTGACTAAAGGACCTGAAGGATACTTGTTTATTTTCGTAAATAGAGCTTGCGGTCTTTAAACCACTTTACCTAAATCTTCCGCCACAACTCAGTGTTTAACTGAGTGATGGGCCACGTTAGCGTTTCAGTTGGTCATTGGAGGAGTGGAGGGCGTAAATATGGCCTTGATTTTTAGCTCTAAGCTGTTTAGCTCTTCCTGGGGGCCGCAGGTCGCCGCTTTTTGCCAGTCATGAGAGGCGAGCTAAAAGGCTGTTTGCAGTCCTATCGCTAGTGTGGTGTTGGAGGTATAATTAATTGTCAGGTTATATCGCTTTTAACGTAATGTAAAATATCTCGCTAGTGATGGTGTTGGTGTTCAGGGGTTCTGTTGGATACTAGTATTGGCAGTTTGGGTGTGCTCCTGTATCAGCTTTGCAGGTCTATCGCTCCAGTAGATTGACCTGACGGTTGGGTATGGCTTGAATTCGCTTTTGTATTTGTAAACTTTAAAGATTTCAGAAGGTAGTTTTTCAAGTCACCAATGGAAAGAACCCCAAAAGCGGTTTAAAATCCCAATGTAAAAATAATTTTGTGTGTCTTTTTATAAATTTATATTTTTCGGGAACAATAGTGAGACTCGTGGGTTTATCGATATGCCTTACATGTGTCTAGTTTTCTTTGTATTTATCATATAAGATACCTAATTGCTGTGGTGGGACTTGATCCAAAGGCTAAAAATGTGTTTTTCCTTTTATGAAAGCATCAGATACGGTCTTTTGGTTTGTGTTTTTGTGTTTGAAGGCAATCGTTTGGAAGTTTAAGACCCTAAAACAAAGAAGCAAGTTTTAGAAATAGGTCTTTTGTTCGTTGTGTTCAAATTGGTGTTGATTAGTATTCAGTAATAACTAAAAAAGCAAAACTGATTTGTGTTGGTTTTTATAGGCTACTGCAGCACTAGGGTGTCAGTTGGTCCCGCCCAGAACACTTCAGTTCTGCCCTGCAAGGATATATTTAATAACTGGTACGTTCTAGAAACAGTCATTACTTTCCCTTGTTTTTAACATTTAGCAAGATGCACAGCTTACTTTCCAATAAACCAATTGTACTAGCCTCTTTATTTTTCAACAGATTGGTGTGTCCCTTTAATACAAGAAAATGGAAACTGAACAGCCAGAGGAAACCTTTCCCAACACCGAAACCAATGGCGAATTTGGTGAGAAGACATTTTAACAATTTCATTTATTTTTTGTTCTGTTAATTTCATTATTACTTTGTATGTTTAATTTGAGATTCCTGTCAGTTACATCTGAGCATTTATTTATGAACCAGAAGTAACTTGTCATTTGCATAGGTAACTGTAAACTGATTAAAAGAAAGCCAGTAAATGTAAAACTAATTTTTTTCTTGCATTTTGAAGTTTCTTATCCTTTGAAGTGTTGTCAATATCTTGTGTTTGGAAAACCATTTGGAATGGAGTGCTTAAATTCATGCTTAAAAAGTCCAAGAACCAGTGCCTTTGGCCTTTTTAAAACATAAGATTAGCAACAAATCCCTTTAAACAGTGGAGTTAAAGTTTGTCTAATCTGTAGGTTAAAACTGAAATTAATTAAACATAACCTTTCTTGAAATGCTGGTGCTTTCTGAAATCTGAACTGTTAATTTTTAGGTAAACGCCCTGCTGAAGATATGGAAGAGGAGCAAGCTTTTAAAAGATCTAGAAACACTGATGAGATGGTTGAATTACGCATTCTGCTTCAGAGCAAGGTATAAATTTTATTCTTGAAACTTTGAAAGTGGTTCTTAAGTAGGAATTAAGAAAAGTTCTGATTGAGCCTTCTGGGAAGGTTGCAAAACCATACAGGCTGCAGAATATAAAAGATTTGTGTGGCTTTTCCTAAACAGACTTTTTAGGCTATGGTAATTGTGTTATTTTGCCAACAATTAAAAAGAAAGCCCTGAACATAGTGAGCCTACTACAGGGCTGAACTAGGAGATGGGTGTGGATGATCCTTAAAGCATTAACGGATTAAAGATTGTGTCTGATTACATTGTGAGTTCATTAGAAAACATCCTGGTTGGCAGCTTACCCGACTGATAATACACCTCACAATGTGAAAGTACCTACTAGCATTTAAATTATTTAATTGGCTTGCAGAAAGGCATTGTGAAGTTAGTGCTATTGCTTAAGTTTTAGACTCAGTATATTTCTGGCATTCTCAGTATTTCAAAGCTCTGCCTTGGTGTTTAGTCCCCAAAGCACATAGACTCTTTAAGTTTTGGTAACCTGATGGTCTTGATATCCCCAAATAGATTTTCATTTCTATAACCAAAAAAGAGGTTAGACCCGTGTGGTGTTTGTTTTTGGCTAAAAGCTTAAGAGCGTAGGAAGACACATTAATTCTAGGAAAAGACAAAATAAGTTTCTTTTTATTTTCTCCAGAATGCTGGGGCAGTGATTGGAAAAGGAGGCAAGAATATTAAGGCTCTCCGTACAGACGTAAGTATTAAAGAGTTTAAACTACTACACAGGAAGCTTCAGTTTATGTGTTTGTAGGATTAAAGAATTGCATCATAGAAATCATTTAATAGTCTAGATTCAAGCCTTTTATAATAATTGGTTACATAGATTTTCAAGGTTTGACATTCCTGATTTAACAAAGCCCAGATTGAGTTGGGGGGGTCTATATTAAACCACCTCACTTTCTAATAACTTTACACCAAATTATTCACTTCAAGCAAGATAACATCTTAATTAGAAATAACAATATAAAATTCCTTAATTGTACCATTTCCTGTGTATGAATCAAGTACAGTATTACTGAAAACCATTGCAGGTGGCTGATTAAACTCCAAAATTTTTATTCCCTTTTTTTTTTCCAATTTGCCCATCTGTTCTTTAACAGCTTGCACATGGAGCACAAAGAAATTAAGGTTGCATGATTAAGATACGGGTAAAGAATAGAGTAGGCACTTAATCTTACAACTGGGAAGCTGTCAATGCCAATGATTTGTTTGAGTCTTCATATTTTATAGTGGGTTGACTCTTGTGATTAGACACATTAAATGTTGGTATCACCAGAAGTGAGCATATTTATAGAACTTGGGTACACCAAATTTCCTAAATTTTTTTTCTCACGTACACACTCTTGATGTTTCCTTGCTAAAGTTGAGGCAAATAATAACTGTGTTGAATACTTATTTGGTATTTTTTCATTTCTCTCTTGGTCACAGATCTTTGTATGTTCCTCTTGATTACTGTAAACTGAACTTGAAAATTTGTTTAAATTTTACAAACTTGCCTGTTAGGATCTAGGAGTGCGTTTTTAAATCTCCGGGAAACCAAACAGTCTTTTAAGAGTTAGGGTTTTTGATGGTGTGGGAATTTTTGTTTTGTCTTTTATAAACCTCTTTCCTTTTAATCCAGATGTTCTGTATAATTATCTGGGTTAATAATTTCCCCATTTCCTCAAGAA
Source organism: Eubalaena glacialis (assembly GCF_028564815.1). Classification (NCBI taxonomy): domain Eukaryota; kingdom Metazoa; phylum Chordata; class Mammalia; order Artiodactyla; family Balaenidae; genus Eubalaena; species Eubalaena glacialis. The sequence continues at coordinate 84,098,510 of NC_083724.1, read as the reverse complement.
TTCGAGTCATGACAGGTTTTGTGTCTACCCTCATGAGCCAGCCTGCTACTGAAACATTGTTTGTTTAAAAAAAAAAAAAAGTACCATCATTAAAGGTCCTTAAATGTTAAGCCACAGTCAGATATAGAGAAGTCCATTATTGTGTTAGTCTTCAGAACAACTTAAGCTTGTTTCATTAATTGAGAGTATGAGTATAGTTTGTATTAAATTAAAATTTATTGCTTTTCCCCCTTTTCCCTCTCCTTGTTTTTTTGGCCATATATCTCCGTTGCCCATGTACTGGATCGACTTACCCCTGCGTTGCCCACCATGACGTTGGCCCATCCGCCCCTGAACGCCCATGTGAAAACCCTGGTTGGCTATGCCCAAAAATGTGCTCGTTGCCAAACGGGTACCATACTTGACAACTTCTGATTGAATGCCCATGCCCAATGCCAACATCCACGAACGCCAATGACCAATGCAGTACAATGCCAGTGTTTCAGTCCCAGACAGCAGTGGCCCCGAGCGGTATGTCCCAACAGTTTATGCCTCACTGCCTGATTAGAAAGAGAGAAATGTATTTTATTACCTGCCTTTTATATAATTAAATAGTATCCCCTTTAGACGGTGTATTGTTTTTCAAGTTTCTGTCTTATTTTCCCCATTAAGTCTTTTTGTCACTGAACTTTTACCGTGAGTTGCCCACCCAAACGATCCACTAATTTTATTTCGATGGAAGGAGCACAGCTTCAAGTGTTGCATATTTGCTGCATTGTAAATCAAATTGTTACCGAAATAGTCTCTCGCTCTGTCTTTGTGGCCCACCTTGCTTCCCAACATTGCCTGTTCATAATTTTTTCTGATGAAATGCTAACTCTGGTTCACTTTCCTTCACTTCTCATTTGTGTTGTCTTTGTTTTTGTCTCGCATTTGTATTTGTTTTCTTGCAGAGCCCATTAGTGATCTAATTTCTAACTGGTATCCATAACCTTACTCCAAATATAATGTTCACCACTTGCATATTCCCCCACTTTGCCTAAGAGAAGGTGTGCCAGTTTTACCAATGTAACAGCGAGGGTATCCTTAATTAACTTAGTGGTGGCGGGGAACATAAGTATTCAACTCTGCTTCAGTTCTGGTCAGTTTATTGCCCACTTAATCTGAGCCCTTCCAAGAGCCCATTCTCTGTCTCTCTGCAAGTCTCCTAATAATGTTACCATGTTTGTATTGGGCATAAAACAAAATGCATGTGAAAAATGTATAAATAGGCTACTTTAAATGGGGAGGATTAAATAATTGTATGTTCTTCTCTGTAAAAGTTGTTTGACTACTGGTGATGACCACAAAACTCATTTTTCTTTTCCACCTTTTTTTGTACTATCTGATATTTGTGATGTTTGACAGCATATTGAGTATCAGTGCTGACATTGAAACAATTGGAGAAATTCTGAAGAAAATCATCCCTACCTTGGAAGAGGTAGGCTCATTTTTAAAATGTATTTGGCAGTTGGGGGGTGCTTAAAGGATGTTTTAATGAGGCAAAATGGGGGAGGCGGAGAGACATTGGCTATAACAGTTTTGTAGCAGCAATGTGTTACATTCTGCCACTTAATGTGCAGGGTTATTATACCCACATTACTTGTTTGAAAATGTAGTCTAGCCACTGGAGTAGATAGGAACTACCTGTGGCCATGCACTTTCATGAGGTTTAGCATATATTTTATGGGCTTTAGTTTTAGAGGAGGTTTTGAGTTAGAATATTGATTGTGGGACTGTGTCAGAAAGGACTGTGTTTGATCTAGTTCAAGGATTTTTAAATTTTATGTAATCATTTAGTAGGTGTACAGAGAAAAGCAATGTATGTTGATTCTTAATGTAGATAAGCAGTTTCTTGTTATTTAACGATATAGATGTGAAATGTGTTGTAGTAGCTTTACCAATATATGCGACAATAGCCTGATCACACTAGACACTTAACCTATTACTCTTATTTTTCTACTTTCAGGGCCTGCAGTTGCCATCACCCACTGCAACCAGCCAGCTCCCGCTCGAATCTGATGCTGTGGAATGCTTAAATGTATGTCATAGTGCCATTGAACCCCACTGAAGTATGGAGCCTGGCCCATAGGATCAATTTTATTTTCAACATAGCGTACTTTTCCCGTCTCTATAGAAAAAGGCTTAAAAACATGATAAATGAATGGTCTTACAACTCACTGTTGACCCTGCTCCATGCTGCAGTGGGAATTAACTACATTTGCAAAGTGCTTTGCAGTCATTTTTATTATGGTGTTATTTGAATGTTAATAATTTTGTGGTAACAGCGACATGCTAAATGGCTGCAGTGTGGGTATGGTGTTGCAGGACCTGAAAATAAAATAGTTTTTTAAGGTGGTGCAGAATGTCCTTTTTGGGCCTGGCTATTGAGGATAATAAGCACATAACTGGTAAAGTTATTGAAATATAAATTCAGGTTGCTCACTGCAACAGTATATTGGTATGCTTATAGCAGATAAGTGTGTATTCTTGGGGAATCCTTGATTTGGGACTAAAATTTTATAACTCTCCCTCCGCAGTACCAACACTATAAAGGAAGCGACTTTGACTGCGAGTTGAGACTGTTGATTCATCAGAGTCTGGCAGGAGGAATTATTGGGGTCAAAGGTGCTAAAATCAAAGAACTTCGAGAGGTAAAGTGATAGTTTTGTTTTCTCCTCCTGCCGTATTACTAGAAAATAGCTTTAGAAAATAGCTTTTTATGTGGACTTGGTTCCGTGGGCTTCTCTCATTCCCCTTTTTGAGTTTCCTCCCTTAAGTTTATCTAGTTTGCTAATTAAAATAAAACAGAAAGGCCTGGCCATGCTAGACAAGTTATTTTGCCAAAAATTTATCATGCAAAGTCCTAGTGTTACTAACAAGCTTTTTATATGGGGGAAAATTTTACTGAAATACAAATTAAATCTGTCTAAACCTGGAAATTTTTTTGTACTGCATTTCCTTTTTTCTGATTGATTAATGCTTTTTTTGTAAACCTATTACAGAACACTCAGACAACAATCAAGCTTTTCCAGGAATGTTGTCCTCAATCCACTGACAGAGTCGTTCTTATTGGAGGAAAACCTGATAGGGTTGTAGAGTGCATAAAGATCATCCTTGATCTTATATCAGAGGTATCTTCAGAACTCTTTATTTTACTTGCGTTTAATTTTGTAAAACAGATGTCTTGTTCAAAAGTACTTTAAGAACGTTTAGACAAATGGCTTTTCCTTTTCCTTTTCCTTCACCTAACAATTTTCTATCACCCTGCTTTTAGCTATCACTTTAACTTAGAGATACTTTGGGAGAATCTGGAGAGTTGTCTTTACATTGTTGGTGAGGTTTTTAATAGCTTTTGGTCTTTCAAAAGAAGTTCCTATGGTTCCTCTATAGTACTACACTGCATACCCAGGATACTGATCCCCTCAGCCCTTGGGGTGGTCACTTCTTCATAATACCCATTGTGAAATGTGAAAGGGGTTTGTAGTCTGTTACTTAAGCTCTAAGGGTAAAATTAAGCTGTTAATCCTTACCTCGCAAGCAGTAAAACTCAATTTTTTTTTGTTTGAAACTCACCAGAAATGCGTTTTTTAAATCCTTCCTATCTTTGCATATATTCCTATCCCTATCTCAAGTACCTCCCAGGATAAATACAAAGGGCTTGAAATGTTCTGTTTGTTAAAAGAATGGTTGGTGTGAACTAAGGTTTTTTCCTCAGTCTATAAAGTTGCTATGTTTTTGTTTCAGTCTCCCATCAAAGGACGTGCTCAGCCTTATGATCCCAATTTTTACGATGAAACCTATGATTATGGTGGTTTTACAATGATGTTTGATGACCGCCGTGGACGTCCTGTGGGATTTCCCATGCGGGGAAGAGGTGGTTTTGACAGAATGCCTCCTGGTCGGGGTGGGCGTCCCATGCCTCCATCCAGAAGAGATTATGATGATATGAGCCCTCGTCGAGGACCTCCTCCACCACCTCCTGGACGAGGTGGCCGGGGCGGTAGCAGAGCTCGGAATCTTCCTCTTCCTCCACCACCACCACCTAGAGGGGGGTAAGTTTCTTTCATCCACACATTAACGTACAAGAAGCTGCACTTTATGGGTAGAGGGGGGGTAGGTTTTTATTTGATAGTGTGACCAGCTGAGATTACAACAAGTACTATGCTTGCAGAGATCTAATGGCCTATGACAGAAGAGGAAGACCTGGAGACCGTTATGATGGCATGGTAAGAATTTTGATATTTCATCAGTGTAGTTATGAGTGCTAAAAGGGGTCTTCAGATAGCTAACATTTTGTTCAAGATTATTAACAGGAGTTTTGTCTTACAAACGGGCTTTTGTAGATAGCCACTTAAATCATTGTTTCGGGTGTTTGCTGGGATATTTAAGACTTGTTCCATTTTTTTTTCCCCCAAAATACATGATTACTGCCAGTTTATATAGAGATGTGAAATAGTAATTGGTTATATAAAAATGGTGGCTCAGACAAATATAGTGTAGGTTCATATTAATAGTTTCATCTCTAACACAGGTTGGTTTCAGTGCTGATGAAACCTGGGACTCTGCCATAGATACATGGAGCCCATCAGAGTGGCAGATGGCTTATGAACCACAGGTTGAGTATCATGGGTGTTTAGTATTCACGTCACTGATAATTTTAAGATTCTCGTTTACTCATCGATAAGTGTTTTATTTCCCCCCATATAACATTTTTGTTTTTTGGAATGCTGTGTACCTGAATGGTTTCTTCCCCTGAGGATTGTCTTTGAAATTTACTTACTAGGGAAGATATGGGAGGACTTTGGTTTCCTAAACTCTGGGGGATTTAATGTTAAAATACCTGAAGTTTTGAAGGCGAAGTAATTTTCTATTTTTTTCTGTTCTGTTTTTAGGGTGGCTCTGGATATGGTAAGTTTTCTTCTTTGTGATATCAAATATTATTTCATGCTTTGTAAATGAACTTAATACTCATTATTTAAATCAGATTATTCCTACGCAGGGGGTCGTGGCTCATATGGTGATCTTGGTGGACCTATTATTACTACACAAGTAACTATTCCCAAAGATGTAAGTATCTTTAATATTATAAGGGACATTTAATGAGTCATTATAAGTTCCCTGGCTTTTAATAAAAGGTTTTAACAAAAATATTCCATTTTAGGATTAAAATTGTGTTTCAAGGACTTCAGCTGAGGTGTCATTCTCCAGTTTAAGCCTTGTCAAAAGATGTTCAGTACCATTAAAAAGCAGTTAGGAGGGTTCTGAGCCCCTGGTTCATTTATTAAAGGAAATGTCAATGGGTGATGTAACTACATTGTAATTCAAACCTTGACTAGTGGGGGGCATTAAATTAGCACAGCATAGTCAATAAGTTGTACAAAGTTAATACTCTTGATGGTCACTGGACATACAGGATAATACTTTGAAAGTATATAATAAACACTTGTTTTTAAAATTCTTTTCAGCTGGCTGGATCTATTATTGGCAAAGGTGGTCAGCGGATTAAACAAATCCGTCATGAGTCAGGAGCATCGATCAAAATTGATGAGCCTTTAGAAGGGTCTGAAGACCGGATCATTACCATTACAGGAACACAGGACCAGATACAGAATGCACAGTACTTGCTGCAGAACAGGTCAGTTTGTTTAGCTTTATGTTAGCCTAAACATACTAAAACCTTAAAAAGCTTCTCTTCTCAACTGATTTTTCTTTTTAGAAGCCATGGTGTCTCAACCTTTTGGGGACCTAACTTCTAAACATTCTAATAGCTTTGCTTTAATTTTTTTCTGCTTTCTTACTAAAAAAAGAAGACATTCAATACTAATCTTGCTGGAAGAAGCCTTAACCAAGCAAACTTCTCATTTCTCTGGTGAAAACTGCTGCCAAAACCACTTGTTATAAATTATACAGAGCCTGTAGAAAATATAGAAGATTCAATGGATGTTGGTCTAGTTCTGTGTGGAAGACTAGTGATTTTGTTGTTTTTAGATAACTAAATCGACAACAAATCACAGTCTGCCATATGGCACAGGCCATGCCTCTACAGGACAAATGATTGGTGCTGTAAAATGCAGCATTTCACACCTTAACTGACATTTCTTTGTCTTTTCTACCAAATATTAACAACTTTTGATTTTCTTAATTCTCTACTAATGTCTTATTTACTGTTAATCTTTTTTCTTGGGTTTTACATTGCTCTAATTTGTAATTGCTAATGTTTTAATTCTTATCTCTGTGTAATGGACATGTTTATCATTTTAATTTAGCATTGAAATTGTCTTAATGTTGATTAAGATGTTACGAACAAAAATTCTAATTCGTACTTTTTTTTCTTTTCTTTTATAGTGTGAAGCAGTATGCAGATGTTGAAGGATTCTAATGCAAGATATTTTTTCTTTTTTATAGTGTGAAGCAGTATTCTGGAAAGTTTTTCTAAGACTAGTGAAGAACTGAAGGAGTCCTGCATCTTTTTTTTTTTATCTGCTTCTGTTTAAAAAGCCAACATTCCTCTGCTTCATAGGTGTTCTGCATTTGAGGTGTAGTGAAATCTTTGCTGTTCACCAGATGTAATGTTTTAGTTCCTTACAAACGGGTGGGGGGTGGGGGAGGGTGTGCAAAAACTAACATTGAAATTTTGAAACAGCAGCAGAGTGAGTGAATTTTAATTTTTGTTCATTGTTGGTGGTTTAAAAAAAAAATCCCCCCATGTAATTATTGTGAACACTTTACTTTGTGATCACTGTAACATTTGGGGGGGTGGGACAGGGAGGAAAAGTAACAGTAGTCCATATGTCCCTGGCATCTATTCAGAGCAGTGTGCAGAATGTAATGCTCTTTTGTAAGAAACGTTTTATGATTTTTAAAATAAATTTAGTGAACCTATTTTTGGTGGTCATTTTTTTTTTAAGACGGTCATTTTTCAAATGGCTGAATTCCCCCCAACCTGCCCCCAAACTAAACACTAAGTTTAACTTTCAGTCCTCTGTTGGATATAAATAAATGCATCTCTTCTTGGACTTAGGCGAAATATCTTAACACATTCAGTTCTGGTGATTTCTTAAGTGATTTGAAAGTCCATTGCTTGGGAGGAAATTCCACCACACATTCATGCTTATAATAAGCTGGGGATTTTTGTTTGTTTTTGCAAATGCTTGCCCCTACTTTGCAACGATTTTCTGTTTGTAATTGTGAAGAACCAAGGTGGGGAGCAATACAACAGATGGAGTAGTTGGTATAAGTATATACCAGAAGCTTAATGGCAGCAAGTTTTATTAATCAGAATAATACTTGGTTATGGAAGTGACTGATGCTAAATAAATTCTGATTATTTTTTATTAGATAATTTCTCACCTATAGACTAAACTGTCAGCTTGGTAGTGTCTATTAGTTAAACTTTGTAAAATATATATATATATATTCTTGTTTTTCCATTGTATGCAAATTGAAAGAAAAAGATGTACCATTTCTCTGTTGTATGTTGGATTATGTAGGAAATGTTTGTGAACAATTCAAAAAAGATGAAAAAAGTTCCTGTGGATGTTTTGTGTAGTATCTTGGCATTTGTATTGATAGTTAAAAGTTCACTTCCAAATAAAACTCCCAAAATGCTAGATTTGATGTGTGCCCAATTCGAACAAAGGTTGATTGACACCTGTAAAATTTGTTAAAACATTCCTCTTCTAAGGAAATACAATAATCTTAAATTATATATTTTTCGTGTGAAGTGTTTTTCTAGCATTTATAAATCAGATATGATAGGGGTGTTAAGTTAAAAATTACAGTAGTTGGGCTCTTAGTTTTAAAGGGAAGTCCAGCATAGTGAGAGCTGAGTCATTCCAATTCTACAAGTCCTCGTATTCTCACATTACCTGTGAGCTGCTTTGAGTTTCTTAGGTTTAACTTAAAAATAGTTCCAGTTTGTTGTGAGAGTGTTTATAGATAAATGTAAACTATTTTTTTCTGGTTCTTGGCTCGTAAATCCTTAAAATGCTACCTGTTAACTTCCAACTGTCCAGAAAGCCTGAGAACTCAGCAATTACATGGAAGAGAAATCATGGATGCAGTTCTGTTTAAGTTTAGAAAAGAGACTTGTGTATGATAGAAGAACGTGAAGTGAACAGAATTTTCTGAACTATGTATGACTAGTGCACACAAAGGTGTTTAAAATTTCAGTGATACCCCTTTTAGTTTAGGGAAGGAGCTGGGGTGTTCTCTTGATAAGTGACAGTGATATCACAGCATTACTTAAAATGCTATCTGTGATAAGGTTTCCCCAAAGGTGAAATTAGTCTGAATTGCCACTTGGGTGTTAGTTTCCCTCTTGGGTATTTTAAGTATGGGTAAGTTTGGGTTGCATAGGGTCAGTATAGTGTACTCATGCTGAAATGTGCCCCTCCCCTAGAGAAAAACTGTTGGTAATGACATTTTAGTCAAATTGTTACTTCTGTTGGAGGAAAGTATCCCTGGAGAGAACACTGGCTTTCAAAGTTTTCGTTTGTCATTCAAAAATCAGTTGTGTACGGACTTCCCTGGGGGTCCAGTGGTTAAGACTCCCCCTTCCAATGCAGGAGGTGCGGGTTCCATCCCTGGTCGGGGAGCTGGGATCCCACATGCCCTGCAGCCAGAGAACCAAAAAGCAAAAGCATTATTGTAACAAGTTCAATAAAGACTTTTAAATGGTCCACATCAAAAAAAATCTTTAAAAAATTAGTTAACGTAAATAGACTCTTGGCTGAAAGTTTTTATTTTTCCCTTTTAAAAATCAGACCTTGAAACAACCTACTAAAAAAAAAACTATCTGATGTTGGTAAATTGGGGATACAACTTTGGAGGGAGGGGCCTTTTTCATTTCCACTCTTACCTGGTAAATGGTGTCTGAACATAGGCTGGCAATTTGAGAAAATTCCCTGAAGTAAGCTTAAAATTCACTGAACAAATGGAATTTTGAACCTATTTTGTAAAAAGTAAATACTAGGCTGATTTATTGAAGTTTTAAAAGTTTAAGTGTAGTTTCAAAAATGTTTTTAGCTTAACTTTTTGAAAATCAACTGATAGGCAAACAATGTTGGAAACCAGATTGCACCAAAGTTTTTTCAGGAGCGAGGAAAGGAATTTAAATCTTTTCCCTACTATTCAAATGTTAATAGTTTGCATAATGAAACTGATAATAAAGTACTTGAATTTTATTGAATGATCTGTCAGTTACTCCTAAATCTAATCACTGATAACACTGCAACACATAGAGACTGAATCTTTTAGGAAAATGGACAGCAATTTTTCTCTTAACCATATTAGTGGTTTTGTATTAAAATGCCTTATGTTGTTGGTACTCAAAATGGAATTACTGTTCCACAAACAAATGATAGGTTGTGGTTTGCTTAAGACTGCTGCTAGATAAAAGAGACCTGTATTTTGTCTCTTTAGACCAGTGGAAACTTTTCTGTCAGTAGGTGTTCAGTGCCATCAAAATGTTTATTGAAAAGGGACTCGATGATGGCTGAATGTAAAAGTAACCTTGAATGCTACATTTTACATCTCCCACTTACCAAGGTTTGCCCATTGTTGGCAAGTTTGAAATGAAACTGATCCAGCTTTTTTTTTTTTTTTGCCGCGCCTTGTGGCCTGCAGGATCACAGTTCCCCAAGAAGGAATCAAACCTGTGCCCCCTGCAGTGGAAGCGTGGAGTCTTAACTATTGGACAGCCAGGGAAGTCCCGACCCAGCTTCTTGATGGTGGCATTGAACTCTTGGGAAGCAATATTGCAGTGTTTCTCAAACTGTTTTTAGAACCACCTTCAAAATCAACAGTGGTGGTTAAAAATGAGAATTTCTGGACCATACTTCAGCTCTACTGAACCAGAATCTCTAGAGAGAGGTGCCAGGAATGTGCATGTTTAACAAATTCCTCGAGTTAAAATAGTTTTGAAGACCTGTAATATAGCAACATGTAGTTAAGAGAACCACAAGTTTCCATATTTTTTCATTCATCAAATACATATTTAGTTCCTAGGTGTACAGTGGTAGGCCCTGAAGAGGCAGTGGTTAGCAAAAAGTATTTGGAGAGACCAATAATTAAAAGAAGCTGATACTGAAAAACCTCATAGTACTGTGAGATGTGTTTAAGAAAGCAGAAACCAGCATACATGTGTGTACCTGTATGTAGAGTCATTCACAAGCATATTGCTTGAAACAAAACTGCACTAGGAAAATCCCAGTGTGTTGACTAAATTCTGCCTTCTGCTCCTCTTAGCAGATGAAAAAATAAAGACGGGCATATATACACAGATTAACATCATTTACCCAAGCCAGGCCTCAACACTTCCAGTCAGGGAAGAAATCTGACCTGAGGAAAAGGAGAGAAGGGAATACCTGAAAAATTAAAGCCCAAGCAGTTATCCATTTGTCTATATTAAAAATGGGGAGCTCATCTGCTGAGTCAAGGTGATTGAATGTGCAAATACACGTTGAAAAATGTAAAATGGCAAGTGTTTTGTGGGGTTGGGCTTCCCTGTTTGCCAACTGAGCAACAGGCACTAGCAACAGTGTTGGGGTAAAATGATATACCAGCTATCCTATGACCTCAAAGCTTTCTATCCACCTCACTCTGTCCAGAACCCGTAAGAATTTCCTATTCTCCCTCTCTACAGATCTCCCCCTATTTCTCCCTCCTCCCCCAAACTTAGACCTGTAACCCCCAAACCTGTAATTGTGAAGGAAATAAACATTTGGTCACCAAAACCTCACACTTTTCGAAATCTCAAACATTCTCCCCACTTCCCCTTTTTTTTTTGGCCACACCACACGGCTTGTGGGATATTAGCTCCCGGACCAGGGATCAAACCCATTCCCCTGGCATTGGAAACACAGTGTCCTAACCACTGGACTGCCAAGGAATTCCCCATTTTCCCGTTTTGGACATCTTATTCCCTTTGCCCCTTTTTTCCCTAAAGTCTTTCTGCCATTAAGGACAGGCTTCATTGGAAAGGAAGGGCCACCTTGTTCACCTAGTATGAAGAAAGTCTATAGAGTAGCAAGGGAAAGCATATGATACCTGCTTATCAGACCAAAAGTGGGAGAAGTGATTTTGGTAGTAATGAGACAGATTTGGCAGAAACAGTGTAGAAAGTGCCAGCTAAGTCCCTCAGAGACTGCCCTAGGGTTCAGCATGGGGCTGGGCAAGTGAGAGCAGAAATTCCAGGTAGGTTGAATAAGAAGCCAAAAACAGAAGCAAGGCTCAAGACACCTATTTGGAACACTGCAAAGTGTCCCTATGACCACATAAGCTAGTAAAGCACAGCAGAATTGAGACATATTACGTTTGGGCACAGAGAGAACCTGAGATTTCGCTCTTGTTCTCTCCTCAATTCCCTTTGATTCCTATATGGCATAAGAGGAACATTAGTTAAGTGCTAAGGGGCTTGCCATGGGGCCACTGTGATGAAGGGGGTGGTTACTGCATAACAGGAGCTATAAGGTAGACAGCCCACCCAGGGACTGAATGGAGACACAGCAGAATTTCAAAGGGTTGTCAATACCAGTGAAAGCCAAAGTGAGATCAAGTTGGTCAAGGAAGACCACTGGGCTGAGTGCTGAGAAACCAGACCAGCAGTTAACTCTAGCTTTGGTCATTCAGTGGTAACTATAGGGAGAGTAGATGCCAAAATTCAGACACCAGACAGACTACGCCTCAGGGGTCAGAGTTTACTGACAAAGGCCCTTTCCTTCCATTATCAGAACACCTAAACCCTTTGCACCCAGACCTTGGAAAGTGTTGGAAAGGTGGAAATGAAAGAGCTTACCCAGACCTTGGAAAGTCTTGGAAAGGTGGAAATGAAAGAGCTTTTAGCGAAAACAAACAGCCCTAATAATAGGTCTGACCTTTAGGTTAACTGAATAGTTATCTACCTTGAATTAGATCATTTTAAACTGGAAGAGATCAACTTACTTGGCAAGTTTATGTGTTTTTTCTAACCTCAATGGAAAATGGAAACTTAATGAGAAGGAGGGTATAAGGGAATTTGGGACCTCTAGAAGTTCCCATTTTAAAAGCAGGAGAGGGGCTTCCCTGGTGGTGCAGTGGTTAAGAATCTGCCTGCCAATGCAGGGAACACGGGTTCGAGCCCTGGTCTGGGAAGATCCCACATGCCACGGAGCAACTAGGCCTATGTGCCACAACTACTGAGCCTGCTGAGCCACAACTACTGAAGCCCATGTGCCTAGAGCCCATGCTCCGCAACAAGAGAAGCCACCACAATGAAGAGTAGCCCCTGCTCGCCACAACTAGAGAAAAACCCGCGCGCAGCAACGAAGACCCAATGCAGCCAAAAATAATAAATAAATAAATAAAATCAGGAGAGGTAAGGCTAATACTACCAAACTATATGTTCCAGGTGGAGGTGGCCCCAGTTGGGTTGGGGCCTTCATTTGGTAAATCACGTGGCCTTTTTAATCTAGATCATTTATTCATACCTGTGTTTCAAACTGGCACCAATTCTGTGTACCGTCCAGACTCCAGAATTCTGTGGGATCAGGCTGACACTAATCTTCAGCTGAGATCAAATCATGGCTTGACTGATTCCCTGCCCTATCCTGCTTCCCTCACTCCCTTTCACCTGAGAGCATTTCCCCAGCAAATCATTTGCACAAGAATCCCTGGGCTGGGCTCTGCTTCTAGGCACTTGATCTAAGACAGCTGAGCTGGAGCTAGAGCAGAAATTTATCTCACCTAGACACCCTTGACATAGACTTTGATGCAGTAAATAATGATACATTGAATTATCTCCTTCTGAGGAAGGAGTGAGAATTTTTTTACTTTATGAGGCATACCTGCATTCTGTTAGGCAGGAGTATTTTTGAAAGTATATATATGGGAATAAAATTGTTTGGATGCTGAACAGCCATAGGGGTGAATTTTGTTAAACAACACAGCATCAGTTTTTCCTTTCTAACAGAACCCAGTTTTCCTTTTAGAATTTTTCTCTCCCGGTTGTATGTAGACTTGATGAGATAGAAATCTTGGTCATTAGAGACTCCTTATCACCCAAAAGAGTGGGCATTTGACCCAGCCTTGCCCAACCAGACACTTTGTCCTGGGACTTTGAACCTTGAACAAAATAACGGAAGCAAGTTAAAATTATCATAGTTTTTTCAGCAGCACCAGTAGAAGAGAACTTTGGGTAGTTTTTGCTCTCAATACTCTAGAACTGCCTGAGAGCTTTTTCATAACTTTTTTTAAAATTCGTTTTCCTTAATTACCTAGCTAGTTGCTATTATATGCAGCCCATCAAATGAAGAGGCTTTTCTATTTATTTATTTATTTATTTATATTGAGGTATAGTTGATGTACAATATTACATAAGTTGCAGGTGTACAACATAGTGAGTCACAATTTTTAAAGGTTATACTTCATTTATAGTTATTATAAAATATTTGCTACATTCCCTGTGTGTACTATATATCCTTGTAGCTTATTTATCTTACACATAGTAGTTTGTACCTCTTAATCCCCTACCCCAATCTTGCCCCTCCGCCCTTCCCTCTTCCCACTGGTAACCACTAGTTTGTTCTCTATATCTGGTGAGTCTCCTTCTGTTTTGTTATATTCACTAGTTTGTTGTATTTTTTAGATTCCACATGAGTGATATCATACAGTATTTGTCTTTCGCTGCGCAGCTTATTTCACTAAGCATAATACCCTCCAAGTCCATCCATGTTGTTGCAAGAAGAGGCTTTTCTTGTACAGGCAGCATGGCTAATTTCAGGGAGGAGAGCCACAAAGTATGGGTGAGAGCTTCCTGCTCCACCTCAGCAGCCACTGCTGCAACCAATGTCAGTTGGGCCTTCACAGCTATGCCATCTGGGGCATAAATCAGTCATTTTATAGGAGAGTGCCAGGCCCTATCTCAAGGCTGCCACTGAACATCCAGAGCAACTAGCAATGTGCCCCGAGTTTCTGGCTTTTTCTTCCACTTTCAGACTGCGATAAAATGCCACACCTCACACGCAAGGAATCTGACTTCTCTAACAGCCACCAAAGGGGCTGGGTGATGCAATCTGGGATGATGGAGGAGTTAACTCCCAGTGGGGAAAACTCTGACTAAAGGGAAATAAGAGACAGGAGAGAGATGTGCACTGTCCCGTGATGGATCCTCTCCGGCCAGCTTCACCCATGCCGCTCGGGATGCACTGTGAACACTTGGAGGTAGGCAGTCAGTTATAGCTCAGGCCACCAAGCTGCCTAGCTCTGTGTTGTTAGAGATACAAAAAGAACTACTAGACCACAAAGGAGTTGGCATTAGTGTTCTTGAAATGAGCCACAGGCCATCAGCTTTAGCTGAGATTATTAACGACACATAGAATCTCATGCGGAAATTGTTAGCCATTCCAGATAATGATTTTTGTGCAAAGAGGAGGGTTGGTTGGGCCCGTTCAGTGCTATCCCCTTAAACCTGATTGACGTGAAAACCCCCAGAAGCCCAGAAGTTTGGGAACTGTGAATGTCATCCATTCTAAACTTAGAAGTTGTAGGAAAATTCTGGATCCAAGCCCCTGGAACTTCAATCAGGTCACTTCCTCTATGTATTACTGCACAAATGAGACCAGGTCCAGAGTAGAATTTTACTTTATCCCTGATGTCAGGGGAGCACTACTGGTTATTGACACGTCCTCAAATTTCCCATATAAACAAGTTTGGTGTGATTTTTGATGGTGCCCAGCAGAATGCTGGCTCTACAGGGGTCACAGTGGTGATCTTTCAAGATATCCTGCAAGGGTTCACCCTCAGAAAGTTCCCCTCCATCCTGGAATACAAAGTGCAAGCCAGAAACAGCTCTATTCAACACAGCTCCCTGTTTCGGCTTCTATGGCATTGGCTTGGTCTTGGAGTATATTAATAACAGTGGTGAAGGACTTCCCTGGTGGCCCAGTGGTTAAGACTCCATGCTTCCACTGCAGGGGGAGAGGGTTTGATCCCTGGTCGGGGTAGTTCTGCAAAAAAAAAAAAAAAAGACTAACAGTGGTGAAGCAACCATGAAGCTTAGCTCTGTCAAATTTCAAATGATTTATGATATTATTGATAATTCTCAAGGATCCTATGTATATCCAGTGAAGCCCAGAATAGAAGCAAGACGAATATTCCATTCTGCATTGGCAATGCCAAAGGGGATGATGCTTTAGACTAAAAGATTTCTCAATAAAGCTCTTGAAATCAATATAATCTCCTTGAAAGGGCGTGGGTCTGTGGCAGGCATCATGGCTTCTCTGTACAATGCCAACAGGAGATAAGATGTTCAGAAGCTGGCAGCCTTCCTGAAAAATTATTTGGAGATACATCTATGAACACATCCTAACCAATATGTACTCTGTCCTTGAACATCAGACAAAATTTAAAGTAACTTGGGAATGGCTACGAAAAAGTTAACAAACATGGCATTCTTCTCGAATGGACATATTTATTATAGACTCTTCTTTTTTTCAAGGAACAATAGCAAAACATCCACAGCTGGTGGGACTTAGACACCTTAATTCTGACTTGAACTGGAAGCATTTTAAAAATCTTCCTCTTGCTTTTCTAACAAAAACTAGCTTATGTTGCCTTTGCTGCTACTTTTTCTAGCTAGATCTCAGTATTCACACTTGATTGTGGACTTAATTATGCAAACTGCAGTTGTTTCTAGAGGCACACAAACACACAGTGAGGAGGGTGGATGGTGTCCTCTAGAAACTCGATTCTTGATCCTTTACAAAGTGACAGCAGTGGGGTCTCTGTGTTCCACAGCTGTTAATTCAGGTCTGCACTGACCGTGTGCTGAGTGTTCAGAAGTTCCAGACTAAAGGGCAAACTGGAGATCTTTCTTTATACTGTTATTCTCATAAAGAGATAAAAGTGACATACTGCATGTTTATATAGCAAGGTCTGTTTTTAGTACCAAATAGTTTATATCTCTATGCGCTTATATTTCCAATGATGTGGTTCTCAGTAATACACATAGAGACTTCTAGAATTTGTTAGAATCCTTCACTTCCTGCATTATAGCATTACATTAGCCACAGTTGCGCTCCCCACTTCCACCCTCCCTCCCTTTTAAAGCTGCTTTACAAAAAAGATTTAGAAGTTCTCAGGTTCACTTTTGCTTTCCTTTCAAAGAGTAGAAGAGAAAGTTGGTTGATTGGCTCTTTTTTGGTTATGCCGTTGAACTAAAAATTCTCTGTTAAACTCCCTTATCCTTTGTTCACTTGAATGTTCTCTTTATTGTGTTTGACCAGAGGGAAACTGTGAGTTCTGGAAGATCTTTGCTGAAGAGTCTTTTCCCTTATTGTTGATACATTGTCAGTATTTTATGTTGAATAGGTGAAGAACATTAAAATCCTAAAACATCTAAAAGAGAGAGACAGAGAGAGAGGAGGATTTCCTTTCTTTTCTCCCTCCACAGACTGCTCTGAGGCACAGTTTCTTCACACAGTTTGTCCAGGGTAGTGCAGGCTGTGCCAATGCTTCTACACAGTGATTAGCTGTGTCTCTTCCAGGCTCACCATGAAGCAGTAGCCAGCACACATACTATGTCCCCCGTGTTACTTGCCAACCGAACTTCCTCTTTTCCTCTCCCTCACTGTCAATGCCCTCAGATTGCACCTCACAGATAAAACATCAGCACTTAATCCCTGCCTCAGGTTCTGTCATGATAAATATTCCTTTGTGTCTGTTTATTTTTGCACTTTTAAAAAGTAGGGTTTTTACATATGTTACTGTGAATCCCCACTCCACCCACACCTTTTTTTTCACTACTAAGTGATCTACTGCCAACTGGCACCAATTCTGCAAATCAAAGTGTGTATTGCAAACATGATCATGTGATCCTCTTTACTAGAAGGTACACCAGGCAATCTGTCTACTTCTGTTCCCCAGAACCTCTCCCACATTTGTGTTTTTTTGGTTCGTTTGTTGTTTTCTTCCAGTTTTATTGAGATATAATTGACATACAGCACTGTATAAGTTTAAGATGTACAGCCTAATGATTTTTTTTTTTTTGGCTACTTTTTTTTGTTGTTTTTGGTCTTCATTGCTGTGCTCAGGTTTTCTCTAGTTGTGGCAAGCGGGGGCTCTTCGTTGCAGTGCACGGACTTCTCATTGTGGTGGCTTCTCTTGTTGTGGAGCACGGGCTCTAGGCGCATGGGCTTCAGTAGTTGTGGCACGTGGGCTCAGTAGTTGTGGTGCAGGGGCTTAGTTGCTCCACAGCATGTGGGATCTTCCTGGACCAGGGATGGAACCCATGTCCCCTGCATTGACAGGTGGATTCTTAACCACTGCACCACCAGGGAAGTCCCCAGAATAATGATTTGATTTACATACATCAATTTTATTATGAAGTGATTATCATAATAAGTTCAGTGAACATCCATAATCTCATATAGGTACAAAATTAAAGAAATAGGAAAAAAATTTATTTCTCTTGTGGTGAGAACTTTTAGGATTTACTCTCTTAACAACTTGCATATATAACATCCGGCAGTGTTAATTATATTTATCATGTGGTACATTACATCCCTAGTACTTATTTCTCTTATAACTGGAAGTTTGTATCTTTTGACTGCCTTCATCCAATTCCCCCTTCCCCTGCCTTGCTTCCACATATTTA
Source organism: Eubalaena glacialis (assembly GCF_028564815.1). Classification (NCBI taxonomy): domain Eukaryota; kingdom Metazoa; phylum Chordata; class Mammalia; order Artiodactyla; family Balaenidae; genus Eubalaena; species Eubalaena glacialis. The sequence continues at coordinate 84,080,857 of NC_083724.1, read as the reverse complement.
AGTATCAGTTATGGAAATTTCTTTAGCTTGTCTTTGGGCAGTGCAACAACCCCTTGCTTGATGATTTCCAGAACCCATTCCACTGACAGCTCAGCTCCAGCTTGTAGCATCCTTGAGCTAAAGAAGGTGATTACCAGATCAATATTTTGTGTTATATCCTGAAATGAAGGGTGAGTTCAAAATTGTTCAAAGAGATCTCATGTGTAAAGCAGTGCATACACCAAGTTTGGATGGTGGTGAAGAGAATTTGGCAGGCAGGAACTGATGATGTCTAATATCATTCAAATCACTTCTTCAGTGACATTTAAGTCTTGTTTGTAATCTGCTAAAGGAACATCCCTGGCACTCAGCAAACCTCTCAAGGACTGTCTGTCTTGTTCCAGAACTTTGTTGTGTTTTTTAGACAGCAAGGAAAACAAATAGATTATCAGTTTACTGTAAAAGGATAAAACTCAGGAACAGCCAGATGAAAGAGACACATAGGGCAAGGTATGTGGGAAGGGGCGTGGAGTGTCCATGCTCTCCCAGCATGTTACTCTCCCCAAATCTCACCAATCTGGAAGCTCTGTACTGTTTTTTTAATAATACTTAGTTCTTCCTCCAAAGTAGGAAATGTTAATATTAATATTTCACTAGTTAAAAGCAAACTATGGTTCAAAAAAATTCAAATTTGTTTTGAACTGTAGTGAGAATGTTAATGATATATAATGGAAATGATATATTTATTCCATTATAGCTGCGTATTTTTAAATAGAAATTGAAGTATTTAAGAGTCAGAGTTTTCACTAAAAAGAGTCCATTCTGTCCCTAAGCCAAGCCTGTAGATGGGACATTTCACATACAATAAGAAGAGAGGAGGAAGAGAAGAAGCCTTCAATGGTACTAAGAAAACTAGGATAATATAATATAATGCCCTAGAAGCCAAGGGTGAATTTAAGGAAGTGATCAATTTTAAATGCTATACATGGATAAATCAAGGAGAAAATGAACAGAAAAATTACATAGTAGTGAACCATATCTCTTTTCTGTTAAGCCTTCTTGGTGCTTTAGTATATTGGTCACTTCGAGAGAGTCAGGAGAAATGAAAATAACAGATATCCTAGCTTCACAAAATCCATTTTACTTCTTTGATTTCTTCCTTCTGCATATATCAGAAACTACTGCTCTCTAGCAATGTCTATTGTCCATCCATTGCTCTAGCCAACTTTTGCAAATTTTGCTCAAGAATACATTTTAACCCACTTTCTTTAAGTACCTGCCGTAGTGGATCATGACAGAAAATAGCAGATGTAGCAATGATTGTTGCCAATGCTTGACATTTAATTTAGCTATTCAGAATGATGGCTCTCTTGATAACTGGAATAATCTAACTTGATTACTGTTTGGGGGGTGGAAAATGATAGGGACACAACATCATTGATCATGCCTCCCTCCCTTGATCTCTTCAAAAGCCTATGCCTATGTGGTAGAGCTTCTGGCAAAGGTTTTCAAAAGAAACATACTCAGTTGGCATGTTTCCTTGGCCCTTTGCCCCCTTTAATTTCCTCCTTCTTTTTGTGGACACAATGCCTTGTAAGGATAGAGCCATCTTACAACCATAAAGCCACATACTAGTGATAGTGAGACAGAAAGCGAGGAGCCTAGCTCCTTGCTGGCATTCTCAAATAGTTGCACCAGCCCTGGAGTGCCTACCTCTGGACTTCTTATTATATGAGAATAACAATCCCCTTTTTGTTTAGTCACTAGAATCTGGTTTTCTGTTGCTTGAAGCATAATTCTACCCAGACATTTGACTGTCTGCCTTCCCCACTAGATCATAAGATGTCAGGTAGCATGCCTGTATTTGCTACCTAAGATAGGAAGTTTTCATAGCAAATAATAGAAAACCCGACTCAAAACTGCTTTAACTATAAGGAAGTTTATTAACTCAGATAACTGGAATCCAAAAGTAAGACAAACTTAAGAGTTGATGTAATCCCATGACTCCAGTTCTGATACTGAGGAGCGCCCTGTGGGGCTCCTGAGCACAAAAGCCTGTCCCCCATTTCTTTGATTACAGGAAACAGACTTCATTCAGCTTCCATGACCTTCCCTGAGTTCCAACGGGGCAGATTCAAGAAGTTGTTAATTAGAGAAGTGAGGGGATGTGAGACAAGGGAGAAACAGTCAAGAGAAACAATAGTACAGCCTTGGGGCAAGGTCCTGGTTCCCCACCAATGGATACACATAACAATATCTTTGAGCTGTTTTGCAGCTCAAAACTACTGAAACCCTCACCAGGTGGGTATGGTGTGCTGCCCACAAGCACTGTAGACCCCAGACCAGCTGGCACCAGAAGGTTGATGATGCTGACTCCCACCTACCTCACCACCAACCAATCAGAAGAATGTCCAAGAGATGATCACGCCCTCTTTGAACCACTACGATAAAACTTCTCACTACCCTCTCCAAGCTGGGACACACAGTTTTGAGGGCATTAGCCCACTGTGGCCCTCTCTGCCTGGCAAAGCAACAAAGCTATTCTTTTCTACTTCATCCAAAACTCTGTCTCTGAGATTTAATGCAGTGTCAGGGTACAGAGGCCAGATTCAGCTTCAGTTCCATTTCTCTGCTATTCTTTTGGCTTCCCCCATGTGTAAACTTCATGCTCAGGTTGACATCAAAAGGACTGTAGCAATTTCAAGCCTCATATCCAAGAACAACCATGTCCAGAAGGAGCATGAATCACTTCTGGAAGTTCTCCTGGAAAAGCTTTTCTGGAAGCATCCTGCAAACCTATCCTTGCAACTCATTGAGGTGAACTGGGGAACATGCATGATCCTAATCCAATCCCTGGCAAGAGGGTAATATTACCCTTAGACCAGTCCAGACCACCTCTGGAGCTGAGGATGCTGTGCTACACCAACTATGGGTAAGAGAGAGGGATTCCTGAACATCAGAATTCTGCTGGACAGGGAGATCAGCTCCGTGCTTTGTGACCACCTAGAGGGGTGGGAGGGAGACGCAAGAGGGAGGAGATATGGGGACATATGTATATGTAGAGCCGATTCACTTTGTTATAAAGCAGAAACTAACACACCATTGTAAAGCAATTATACTCCAATAAAGATGTTAAAAAAAAAATTCTCCTGGGAAGGAAGAAAGAGGGAAAGGATGTTGAGTAGGTAAAGAACTCACTTTTTCTATTCCTAGCATCTTGCAAACATACTTAAAAAAAAAAAACTCCTCCTATACACGAAAAGTTTATGCTTTATCTTAAGTTCCTTGAGAGAAGGAAGCATGTTTTACTTTTGTTTATACTACTCTTATGTCTCACTCAATAGCCTGAACATAGTCAAATTTTGATTTTTTTTTTTGTCAACAAGCCTCAGTATAAGAAAATGGCCTAAATTATTTAACCTCTTGGATTCTTTTGTAGATTGCTAAATTTTCTTGCTAATCAATCAACTTCTTTTTTTCCTTTGGCCACATGTCTTGCGGTATGTTAGTTCCGGACCAGGGATTGAACCTGGGGCCGTGGCAGTGAAAGCACCAGGTCCTAACCACTGGACCGCCAGGGAACTCCCTACTAATCAACTTCTTTGACTCCCAAGACTTACAACTGCTGGGGTAGTCAACAGGTTGACATTTATTCAACAACCGTATTACTGTACTAGTGACTTTTTCTGGAAGAGCAAATCGTAGTGAAGCTCTTAAAGTTCCTTTTTCTTATCCAAATGAAGAAACTGCAGGGATGAAGGTGTTCTGCTTCTCTAAAGGCACAGTTGCAGACTTAAAGTTCCAAATACTCCCCAAATTCAATAACTAGAGATGACTACTGATGATTATTTTTAACAGGTGATTTTCAAAGATGTGAACGTTTTATATGATCCATGGAGATTTAAGTCACTGAAGGAGAAAAAAATACATGCCTCTATACTAAAATTTCACCACGAGGCAAACTTGGATCATCACTAAATTGACTCCTAAACCTCTCTCCTTATACTACTAGAAGGTTTGTGTGCGTTTGTTTTGTTTTGCTTTTTTAAGTTTGGGGCTGTAAGGTGATACTTATATTTTATAATAATGTCTCTTCAGTTGATTAGAGCCACTGACATAGTCCCTTACTTGACCAGGATGGTTGGCACTGATGAGCTTGGTTCGTAGAAAGTGCCTTTGACTTGGAGATGGAATCTCAGCCCAGACCACTGCTGTGACCAGGAAGTAAGAACTGAACCACTCAGCTTCTCTTGCACAAATGGGGATTACGATTGCTGCTTTTGACACGGCCGTAGACTAAACGGGATTCGGTATCTAAGCACAAATCCAGGCACATAATATTAATTTAACGATTTAATACACTTGTTTCCTCATCCATTTCTCCAAACATTCCAACTAATCCTAAACCTCCAAATGGGCCAGGATTCAGCAAAATGAAGAAGTGGCCTGCCTGGGACATGGGGGTGGGGGTGGCGGGACCACCAACCCGTGTCGTAGTCTAGGGGTGGCTCGGCCCCCCGCACCGAGACCCGCGGTCAGAAAGCTCGCGTTCCAGGAACCCGGATGCAGGGCCTCGCCAAGGGTATCTTGCCCAGACTTCGCCCTCCGTGGAGAGGGGAGGGGCGGGAGCCGAGTGAGGGCAACGCAGTACACCGGTTGGAATCATCGCAACTCGGGCCACGGCGGCGGACGCAGGCCCACGTGCCCGCGGGAGCGGGGGGGAGCACGGGCAAAACGGCCGAGCCCCACGTCTCGGAGTGGGCAACTCCCAGCAAGGGCGCGCCGGACGCTTCCAGGCGGTTTCCAGCCCTCCAAAAGCGGAAGCGGGTCCCGGGAGTGCGCCCCGGCACGAGTGGGCGGGGCCGCCCTCCCGGAAATGCCTGCGGCCTCCGGCCGGGGCGCGCGGCGCAGCGCAGCGGTCTGCACAGGTCCCCAGTGGTTCGGCTGCGGCTGTCGGGGCCGGGTCCAGTCGGTTTTGCTAGCCTCTCTGAGAGGGCGGGAGCCTTTTAGGGCAGCGATCCCGCGGTGGGAAGGGAGGGGGAGTCGTGGGGGACCCTGACCCTTGACCCAGCTAGAGAGGGAAGAGAGTTTGGCCGGCCCGCGGGCGAAAGCGTCGGTTCCCTTTCCGCAGGGGAGGGGCGGATGGACGGGCTTCTGACTCCCAGGGAGTCCGCAAAATTCATTGCCGAGAACAGTCGAGATGTGTTCATTGACGGCGGAGGCGTGCGGAGGGTGGCCGAGCTTCTGCTGGCCAAGGCCGCGGGGCCGGAGCTGCGCGTGGGGGCCTGGAAGGCCTTTCACGAGCTGAACCCCAAGGCGGCCGACGAGGCCGCCGTTAACTGGGTGTTCGTGACAGACACGCTCAACTTCTCCTTCTGGTCGGAGAGTGACGAGCACAAATGTCTGGTGGGGTACGGGGGGAAGATGTACAGTGGGTACTGGTCCCTGTGCGCCGCGGTCAACAGAGCCCTGGATGAAGGTTGGTGCCCCTTCTCCCGGTCAGACCCAGCAGCTTTGAGGTTTCAGTTTAGTGGGAGGGTCCCACAGAGGGGGTTGGGAGATGGAATAATGTGTTGATAAGGCGAAATTGAAGATCTTCACTGCCGGTACCTCTGCTTAAAAGTATGAGAAGAGGCTGGCATGAAATCTTTATTCAGTGGGAAATGATTCTAATATTTATCATTGTCACAGCTAAGTCAAAGTCAGTTTTCTAAGGAATGCCACTTTGATGGCATCTGAGGAACAAAGGGCAGAAATTATAACACATTTTACACGGTCAAAATACATCTGATGTAATATTACAATTGTTAGAAGTGGATGAATAAATACAGACAAGCAAATAGAGAATGAGGGATCTGCTTCTGATTTTTAATTACTCGTCCACTTTTACTGCATTCCTGTAACAATTATGCATTCCTTTAACAATTATGTGGTTTCATTTTAATTGTGTTGCAATAGCAAGAGCCTGATGAATATAAAAGTATGACATTGTTCCAATGCCTTTTCTTTTCTCCCCAAGGGATACCAATGACTAGTGCTTCGTACTATGCCACAGTGACCCTGGATGAGGTTCGGCATATACTCCGTTCTGACACAGACGTCCCCATGCCTTTGATAGAAGAGAGGCATCGGATTCTCAATGAAACTGGGAAAATTCTGCTTGAGAAATTTGAAGGCTCTTTTCTTAATTGTGTCCGAAAAAGTGATAAAAGTGCTCAGAAGTTATTGCACCTAGTAGTTGAAAGCTTTCCTTCTTATAGAGATGTGACTCAGTTTGAGGTGAGTTGCTTCTGTTGGCCATTTTATTTTTTTTAATTTTTATTTTTAAAAATATATTTATTTATTTTTTGGCTGCATTGGGTCTTTGTTGCTGTGCGCCGGCTTTCTCTAGTTGCGAGCGGGGGCTACTCTTTGTTGCGGTGCGCGGGCTTCTCATTGCAGTGGCTTCTCTTGTTGCGGAGCACTGGCTCTAGGCGCGCGGGCTTCAGTAGTTGTGGCACACGGGCTCAGTAGTTGTGGCTCACAGGCTCTAGAGCGCAGGCTCAGTAGTTGTGGCACACGGGCTTACTTGCTCTGTGGCATGTAGGATCTTCCCGGACCAGGGCTCGAACCCGTGTCCCCTGCATTGGCAGGCGGATTCTTAACCACTGTGCCACCAGGGAAGCCCCTGTTGGCCATTTTAGAGTTCTTTAATTATCTTATCATAGTTAACTCTTTTACTTCCAGAATTCCTTTTGAGAATAAAAATTTTAATTTTGGAATTTTTTTCCATGTGGAACGAAGGAACAATAACAAAATTATTAAGTAGTGTTTCAGAGATACTACTTTTCTTAATGTTTTCTAATCAGTGTATTTTCTTTATTCTTCTGTCCTTTAAAATGTTTCAAACCTGAATTAACACTAGACCTTCAGCATGATGTTGTCACTTAGGGATAGTGAGGTCCTTTTAGTACTTCAAAAAATTTACTTCATTGGATGAAAATCAGGATGTATACTAAATTCTCTCTAATAAAAAATATTTCTTGCAGAGTTCTAATGTATATATACTATGTGTTTTCTTTTTCATACGCAGGGTACTTTAACAGTATTATTTGCTTTATGGTACAAAGAAGTTTAAATAGGCGTTCTTTTAAAATGGTGAACATTTTGTGTACTCTCCCAGTGTACACCTGGATTTTACTTTTGTATAATTCTTTTAGAATTCGTTATCACTGTTTATTTTAACTGTGACGTAGAATTGAAAGCAACTTCAGGGGGATCATATAATGTAAATCTATTGACTGAGTTAATGAATACTTGTGTCAACTTAAAATTTTGAAGCTACCCTTTTGTAATCACAATTCAACAACTAAAATTACCAGTAATATTGTTCAAATCGTTCTTTATGATTTACAGGGTGTTTGCACAGACACTCTCATTTGATCCACAGAACAACTCTGTGGGGCCTAGGGACAAGGAACATTACAGTCCTGTTTGCAGACCAAGAACCAAAGTCTGAAAAAAAGAAAGGTTAACTAGTGTATCTTAGGTCATTTAGTCAAGAAATAGCTAGCTTTTCAATTCTGCTGTAAAGTGAGAGATGCCTGTTTATGTATGTTAAGATTCTTTTAATTGCAACTGACAGACACAAAACAAGAAAAAACTTAAGCAAAAAGAATTTGGGGATAGGTACTGGGGATAAACATCCAGGATCAGGGACTCAGTGCCATCAGGATTCAGTCTCTCTTCTTTGTTTCTGTTGACTCCATTTTTCCCTTACTGCAGACCAGCTTTCTCCATGAAGTAGAAAAGGTCCATGAATTTTGCATTTTATCGCTTCAGCCATCAGGGAGAGAGGGAGAAACTTCCTCTCGGTTCTGAAACTCCTGGGCGAGGACTGAAAGGACCGGACAGAGGCAGTTCTTAGAAAAGAGGCCCTAGGCCACTGTTGAACTTTATTCTCTTCTGAGGAACCATTTTACTAATGCAGAGGGTACTTTGAGATTTATCTTTGTCTTCAAAGTATGTCATTTCAACCTTGTTTTTCAGGAAATTTGGATCAAGTTCCTTGGTCCATCATTCCGACCATTTAAAAATATATTAAACAGTGTATAAAATAAATCAAACTGCCATTAATGTGGCTAAGAATCTGTGTATTCCAGAATTGACATGGTTGTTGTAGAAGGAGGGGTAAGATTAAATCTAACATGACTTCAGGATGGAATGAATTCAGGACACCATGTAGTTTATTTACTTTCAAGTTGTCCTGAATTTTTGTCTTTGTGAAAGAAAGCAGTGATTTTTTGGGTAGGTCATGATATTGATTTAGTAAGCATTTGTTGAATTTCTCTTTTATTTACAGCATAGTGCTTTCTTTTGATTTGTTATGTATGCTGAAAAGTTCAGTTAAAAACTGTACCAGGATATAGATTAATTTTAAGGCTGATACATTTTAAATGCAAATTAGTACCTGAACCATTTCCCATCAGTATTTATTTCTAAAATACATTCTTACAGAAATATCCCCAAAATGTAACAAAAATCAAACCTAAACCTTTTAACACTTTCCTAAAGGAGTATTATATTTTTTCATAAGTTTATCATTATTGTTACTCAAAAGCACTATATTTCTGAAAGCCATATGATTCCTAACATAACGTTGAGCATGTAGTGGGTGCTCACTTAACCCTTTGATTAGTTAATTTACAGTTACCTTTGCATATTCATTTAAAAGATATATAAATAGTTAAAGCACTTTGCTCAATTAATTCCAAGTCTAAAGGAATTCTAATGAAGTTTTGGCGCTGCTTCTGAATTCAGAAAGTGCTAAAATCAAATGTCTTTTAATCCATATTTTAAAATTTTCTAATTGCAGAAGTAAAACAAATTAATACAGAATTTGGAAGGTACAGAGGAGCAGTCTTTATTCTGCCAAGAGGTAACCACTGTTCACAATTTGGTCTTTTTCTCTGTGTGTGTGAACGTGTATACATATGAGCGGGGGAGAGTTATGCTATATAAACTGTTTTAAAATTTAACATATTATGAGCATCTATGTCAATAAAAATTCTTCACAGCACACTTTTTTTTCCATACTACTATTTTTAATGACTTCACATTAAAAGTCATTAATGGATGTATGGATGTACATTATGGATGTACATTACCATAATTATTTGCCCGAACTATTTTACCACAATAATTGTGATACACAGTTGTAGTTTTTAAATTGAATTTTGTATCTTATTGTTTTCAGTTTTATATAATAATAAGCAATACTGACAACAGTTCACACCCATAATATTTTCCTAGGATGGATTCCTAGTAATGGGATTACTGAGTCAGAGCATGGCCAGGATTTTCAGGCTTGTGATACGTAAAAATGGTAACTCTTCTCCAGAAAGATGATCAGCCGCAGCATATTGGAATGCCCTTTTCCCTGCTCCTTCGTAATATGGTCATGGTATTGGTTGCTGTATTTTTTAATCTTCAGCAAGTTACATAAAAATAGTTACAATTGTTTTTAATGTTTATTTAGTTACTGAGATTATCATTCATTTTTAGACATTATGAACAAATTAATGAAATTAGAAAATTTGTCTAAATGAGACAGTTTTAGATCAGTGACTTCCCAACCTGGCTGTGCCCCAGAATCAGTTAGGAAGCTTCAGAATTCAGATACATTTCCAAAGCAGCATCCTCAAAGATTCTGATCTATGGGTAAAAGAACTATTTTTTTTAAGCTCTTCAAGTGACTCTGATTTAGACTATTCAGTAGCTATATAAAAGTCCTAATTAATAGATTGGCTTCTTTACGCTGATGTACTTATAAATATACATGAAAAGCATGAGCTTTTCTGATATTTTAATTGATAACATTTTATGTTACTCTTAAGCATTTGTAATTTTTGACCTTTCTAATTTGTTCATAATAAGTTTGTTGCAGAAAATCAACTCATGGTTATAGAGTTTTACACTGGTAATTATTTTATAAAGGTACTATTTTGAAAATATTTTATTCACAAAGCAATATTATGGAACATATAGGGTAGTTGTTATTTGGGGATTTACTGGTATTTTCAGTGATATCAGTTAATATTTTAGAGATGTAGAATTTTATTACTAAAATTATTTCATTACTAAAAACCATATCAGCTTGTTAAGAAAATGTTTTATAGGTGATTTGAGTTTATTTTTAGATTCCTCACTTGAATGTGTTTTTGTTTTTGTTTTCATTTTAGGGTATTATAATCTAATCTTTGTGATACTAGTTGGCTACCATGGAAACAGTGCTCATGATGTGACAATTTGTGTTTTGTTAGATACTAGCACTGATTTTGTTATATAAGTCTGGTTCCTAGATTTTTCCAGTTTGCTCTATGAATCTTGTTAAAAATAGGAGACAATAGCTTCTATCATAGTAAATATTATGATGTAATAATTTTGTTTGAAACAGTTTTATTTTACAAATTAAGTTTTATGCCTTGCTGTTTAATAAAGTAGACGAATTAGAAACCTAGTTACCATATATAAGTCCAGCGTATATAGAGGAACAGCTGCCAGGTTGTCATATTTTGATAGGTTTGAGAATATAGATTATTCCCAAATGATATAGGGATATTTCTTAGTGGTGATTTGTTCCCCCAGCACTCAGTGTAATTTACAGTCTTTACACTATGTCAAAAAATGAGTGTATGTGTTTGCCCTAGAAAACAAGATACCCGCTTTTTTAGTGGTGGCCTTAGAAAATTTAGTTTAAAAAAAAAAAAAAGAAATTTAGTTTATTTAGTAAAAGTAAGTCTGGATTGATTGTAAGAGGTATACCTTAAGGTTAAGCAATATTAGGTTATTTCTCATTAGGACAGTGTAGAATTGGAGTTTTTTTAGTAAATATAGGAATCTATATTATCATCTTAAAGAATTTTTATATGGAGTCTTTCCTTGAAGAATTTAATTTCATTTTTAATTTACTTCTTTATGTCATTTACTTATTAAAACATTCTCCGAGGTGATCAGAATATATTTTGGGAGCCAGTGATACTGATTATTCACATTTAACAGACTAGCAGTTATAAAAGATGATTTGAGGTTATTAGCACTGGTGTTAGGACTAGGAGTAGACTGTAATTATCTTTGTTTTTCCATAGTGAAAGCTAATGAGCATTTGTAGTTTTATAGAGAGTTTTAAAATATATATATATTTATTTATTTATTTGGCTGCACCGGGGTCTTAGTTGCAGCACGTGGGATCTAGTTCCCTGACCAGGGATTGAACCCAGGCCCCCTGCATTGGGAGCATGGAGTCTTAACCACTGGACCACCAGGGAAGTCCCTATAGAGAATTTTTGAGTTAAATTATGACCCATTATCTTATAATGCCTGGTTAAATTTGTTTCTTCCATGTATAAATATAATTGGTAACTAATTTTGTTATATGGACTTACATATTAACTTGGACCATTTCCAAAAAGGGTAGACTTGATAAATTCTAGCTGTTGATCAGTTTTGTCTTTGTCTCTGAAATAAGTTAATCATTTTATATGAAAGGAAACAGTTAAAAAATGGATGTTGTAATTCTCTTCAGAGGTGAATTTAGGAATGATTATTTTCTTCTTTATACTCTTCCATATTTTATACAATTAATGTGAATTATGTTGCAATCAGAAAAACATATATATATATATTTTTTAAATTATTATTTATTTTATTTATTTATTTTTAGCTGTGTTGGGTCTTCGTTTCTGCGCTAGGGCCTTCTCCAGTTGTGGCAAGCGGGGGCCACTCCTCATCGCGGTGCGCGGGCCTCTCACTATCGCGGCCTCTCGTTGCGGAGCACAGGCTCCAGACGCGCAGGCTCAGTAGTTGTGGCTCACGGGCCTAGTTGCTCCGCGGCATGTGGGATCCTCCCAGACCAGGGCTCGAACCCGTGTCCCCTGCATCGGCAGGCAGATTCTCAACCACTGCGCCACCAGGGAAGCCCCAGAAAAACATATATTTTTTAACTTAAGAAACTTTCTAAAGAAATACTATCTAGCCCTTAACAATAGCAAGCAGGTGGATTATAGTGACACAGAAATATGTATATGAAGTAATGCCATTGAAAAAGAACACTAAATAGTGCCATGATTACATAAATTGTATTTTATGTGCTTTGAAAAATATAGGAAGTAAATTTGGAGTGATAGAGATAATTTAGTATTTATTAGACCCCTTCTTTTTTTCTGTAAAAGGTCTATAAATTCTTACCAAAGGGTAAGATTATTCTACCCTTGAAAAATGTTTTCTTTGTGTGCCTTTTTTTTAATAGCATACATAAAGCTTTCACATACCCAGGTAACATTTATATTCTCCTCATTCATCAGGGGAAAAGAATTTCTTTTTACAAACGGGCCCAAATCCTTGTGGCAGATACGTGGAGTGTATTAGAGGGAAAAGGAGACGGCTGCTTTAAGGACATCTCCAGAATCACCATGTTTGCTGACTATAGATTACCTCAGGTTCTTGTTTACCTGGGAGCCCTGAAATACTCTGACGAACTACTGGAGAAGCTTCTCAAAGGTTTGCCATCTTAATTAAGACATTCTTTGCTATACTATGAATTGTCGTTGGGTCTTTGTCTAGTTTCTTTTACAAAAGGTCTTCTTTCCTTAAAAAACAAAACAAAACACTATTATTGTTAAAAGCACATGTAAAGAAGAATGCAGGGGCAATTAAATTACAGAGAAAATTGCTTTTTGTTGTTTACAGTATGGAATATAGATATTGTTGGAAATCACACTATTTGGACATCATCATTTCAGAGTCTTATAATAAAATGAAACCTAAATTTATGTCACGTGAAGGTGTGCAACACTAAGTTCAGGTTTGTATTTAAAGAGTGTTAAGCTGAAGAGCACACTACACTGTGAAATTAAAGGTGGGCTGAGAGATAGGTAATATGTACTGGATTTTGAGTTAGGAGGCTCCAAGGTCTGTCACTGGCTTATCTTACACAAGTCACTCACTTTCGTAGGCTTATTTTTTACCATTATTGGGTTTGATTATTGATTCTCAAGAGTGGGAGCCTTATTATAATATATGAGTATAGATAATTGTGTTTGTATGAAAAGTAGCTTTTTGTTTTTTAAACATTTCTTTGTATAAGGAAAATAATTATATTGTACAATTTTCATGTTAATTTCTCTTTTAGGTGCAGTATTTTCAGCTACTTTTTTCTTTATTTTTAAAAGAAGTAGTTTTTATGATTGAAAAATTTTCTCTTGTGAAATAGATTTCAATCACCCAAAATAAGAATAGCACAGGATATAAAAGTAACATTATTCCTATGATTGCTTCTACCAGGTTTTTATGCAGCCTTGGGCAATCCGTTTTGCCCATTTCCTCATTTGGAAAATAACAAGCTATTTTATGTCATAATGCTCATGTCTGGGGTCATTAATTGTTGGATACCTTTAAAAGGGACAACATTTAGCAGTCAGGGCTTCTACATACAGCCATATTCAGCTGATCTTTTTTCTGGCCAACGTATAGAATGTTCATTCCTATCTCTAAACACACTGTTGCTTGGTTTCCCTCACCCATATTTTCTTTTTTTCAATTCAAATCCTACATATCCACAACGGCTTAGTTCAAATGTTACCTCTTCCACATAGCTTTTCCTGACTCTCCATGCTTTGTCCGTCTCCTTCTCCTGAGTTTTTAGAGCACCCAGTTGTCTCTGCTACTGTGAGAAAAACTCTGGTGAGAAGGGATCACCCAGCATAGTGGTACAGAGTTGTCTGAATTTTCTTCTACCATCCATTTCACCTCCAGAGGCTCTTTTCCAGATGTCCAGCTGCAGCTGTTACTGCCTCTTATTACATCCAGCTTCAAACTATCCTTCGCTAGTTTGTCATAGGGGGAACAAATTCCCTTGCCTCTTAGTTTATTTAAGCAAAGTTGGAATTTTTTTTTCCCCAAAAAGTACTTTACTAGCAAACTAGAGGAGAAATACTGATAGAACCTATAAATATAAAGGAGCACACGTAAGTCTAGGACACAGATTAAAAAAAATTTTTTTTTAATATTTATTTATTTGGCTGCGCCAGGTCTTAGTTGCAGCATGCGGGCTCTTAGTTGCAGCGTGTGGAATCTAGTTCCCTGACCAGGGATTGAACCCAGGCCCCCTGAATTGGGAGCATGGAGTCTTAACCACTGGACCACCAGGGAAGTCCCTAAAAATTATCTTAAGTGAAATCTAGAACCAGGTGGCTTGATTAGATGAGGTAGAAACTTCCTTAACTGGTCTCCAGTGATACTTTTTCCAAACTTGAGGATATGCTACGCGTATAATTCTTTTCTTCTCTTCTCTTCCGGGCAGGGCAGCCGTTGGAAGACCTACTTAGATTTCTGTTCATTTACCTACCTAGATTTCTGTTCATTTTATCTTTAGCCCATCTCTTCGCCAAAGGCATATTTTTTAGCCAGCTATAAAGACTGACAATGCAGTTTGGCTAAATTAGATTCTTCATTGTGATTCTAAGGCTGACTTTTAGGCCTAATATGTTGGCCAGGTTACCTTCCCTGACTCTAATCTATGTCAGTCCTCTCAAATGGTTTCATTCTTTTTCTGTTTCAAAGTCCATGTCCTATTCCATACTATAAGTTGCTGTATTAGTTACTTTGTTAGTTTCCTTATGGCTGACATAACAAATTATCACAAACTTGATGGCTTAAAACAACAGAAATATATCCTCTCATGTCTCTGGAGGCTAGAAGTCTGAAATCATGGTGTTTGCAGGGCCATGCTTGCTCCCTCTGAAGGGTATTGGGAAGAATCCTTCTTTGCCTCTTCCTAGCTTCCGGTGGCTGCCAGCAGTCCTTGGCATTCCTTAGCTTTGTAGCTGCATCACTCCAACCATGGCTTTCTTCCCTGTGTGTCTCCTCTGTCTCTTCGTATCGTCTCCTTTTTTTTATGAGGACAGCAGTCCTGGCATTGAAGGCCCATCTTAACACAGTTACGACCTCATCTTAACTTGATTACATCTGTAGAGGCTCTTTACGAGTAAGGCCACATCCACAGGTACCAGGAGTTAGGACTCGAATGTATTTTGAGGGGGGAGGGGAGGGGTGGGGAGGAACACAGTTCAACTCTACAGTTACTTGTTACTGTGTAACAAATTATGCTCATATTTAATGACTTAAAGTAACAAACATCTCACAGTTTCTATGGATCAGGAATTTGGGTGCTGCTTAACTGAGTGCATCTGGCTCAAGGTTGCAGTCAAGCTGTTAGCTGGGGCAGTGGGCTTATCTAATGGCTCCACTTGGGTGGTGGTATCTACCTCCAAATTCACTGTCATGGTTGATTTGGCAAATCTGGCAAGTTGATAGTCAAGTTTGAAGGAATTGGTTAGCAAGAGAACTGAAGAATGGATTTGTATGCTGGCACCTGGGGCAAAGTAAGGAAATGGAGGGACACAGCCAGTGTTTGTTCTTCCACCTGCCCCAGGGATCAGGGAGAGATGGATGGAGGGGACACTATTTAAGATCCTAGGTGACAGAGTAGAACTCAATGGGGCTAGAGTATTTCCCCTAGGTCTCAGTGGATCACAGGGCCTCTCAGATACTGTGAAGCTCTGTGCAAGGGTACAGATTGGTGGCCAAAGGCCAAATATAGCTTGCAGATGTGTTTTGTTTGGCTTGAACAGTGTTTTAAGGAATTTTTAATTAGTTATCAGCACTTGACAAGTAGGAGATTTCACATGAAAATCAACTTTCTGGCTTCTCTTGTAAGAGTAGAGAAATACAGGAACATTGGGTTTACCTTTACACGGGGCAGCACATGCTCTCTAGCTCACCACAGTTTGCCCCTGGCAGCTGCATCCACTTACTCTATCTGGCTTATCTTTATAGGCAGTTGAGTTGATGAGCCCAACTCTAGTCTCCCTGGCAAAGCACTGCCAGTGCCCACCCTGCAGGATCAGATATACCCTGGAGGTGGGTGCTGAATAGACTGCAGGTCCTATAGGAGCGCGCGGCTCCGTATTCAGGCAGAGCTGACTAAAGGATCCTGAATCCAGGATGTGAGGGCAATCTGGCTGCGACATCTGTCACCCCATTGATGGCCAGGGTTGATTCGGCTGATCTGGCTGGTTAGGCGGGTGTCCCCTTCCTCCCTCACCACTCCATGTGCGTCCCTCCCGAAGCTGCGCGCTCGGTGGAAGAGGACAACCTTCCCCGATAGAGGAGGACCGTTCTTCGGTCAAGGGTATACGAGTAGCTGCGCTCCCCTGCTAGAACCTCCAAACAAGCTCTCAAGGATCCTGAATCCGAAGAACGATCATGGTTTTCCTTGCTCAAGCTAAGAACTTTGATTTCCTAGGATTTCCTTGATGTACGTGGCGTGTCCCCAAGACAGTGTTAAGTGGGGAAGGGAGGTACTGTTTATTTGTCCCCCTAGGAGTCCTCCAGATTTTGCAATAATGTTTTTATTTTTCCTGACATTAAACCCAAATTTTAAATCCTCTCTAAAAGTAATTTAATAATCTTGCTGTCATATTTTAAAATGTATGGTTAGGGACTTCCCTGGTGGTGCAGTGGTTAAGAATCTGCCTGCCAATGCAGGGGACATGGGTTCGAGCCCTGGTCTGGGAAGATCCCACATGCCGCGGAGCAACTAAGCCCGTGCGCCGCAACTACTGAGCCTGCGCTCTAGAGCCCACGAGCCACAACTACTGAGCCCACGTGCCACAACTACTGCAGCCCGCGTGCCTAGAGCCTGTGCTCCGCAACAAAGAGAAGCTACCGCAACGAGAAGCCTGCGCACCGCAACAAAGAGTAACCCCTGCTCACCACAACTGGAGAAAGCCTGCGCACAGCAACGAAGACCCAACATAGCCAAAAAATAAATAAATAAATAAAAATTTTTAAATAAATAAATAAAAATAAAATGTATGGTTACCCCATACTCATTTAGCAAATATTTATTGGGGAGCTAGTATATGCAAGGTGCTAGGCTAGGTCCTAGGAATATTGAGACAACTAAGCCAGACATGGTCCTTGTCCTTATGAAACTTAACTTGCAATTTTGAATTCGTGCCTGAGTTTAGAAATGGTTTAAATTACCAAAAATAAATCTGAGATTTACAATTTTGAAATGAGTACTATTTAAATACTGTGTTTTGTCCTATAGTAAAGTTTTGAGTAGATTTCATTTCATTGACTATTAGTGCTTCTTGCTCTGTCTTTTTTCCCTTGCAGGAGAAATGCTTTCGTATGGGAATAGGCAAGAGGTGGAAATCAGAGGGTGTTCACTTTGGTGTGTTGAGCTGATCCGGGATTGTCTTCTGGAGCTTACTGAAAAAAAGGGTGAAAAAACTAGTGGAGAGATCAATTCCATTCTTCTGGATTATTTCTTATGGGACTATGCCCGTGATCACAGGGAAGATATGAAAGGAATTCCATTTCATCGCACACGTTGCATATATTATTGACCCACAATGTAAGCTGATCCTAAGAAAACTTGCATTTTTATATCACATAATTATTTATATAATTTTGCTTTGTTATTAGAGAAGGTGGTAGAGGTTACAGCAACAAGAAAATTGATTACCCAGGCTCTCTTAAAATATTTTTCCTGACATATCACTCTGTATTGCCAACTTTTTCCTTTGTTTGCTTATTTAGTTTTGACTGTATTTTCCTTTTCTATGGATACATGACAGAAATAGTAAAGGAAATTTAATGCTTTCTTTAAATCTCAGATTTCTTAAAATTAATAATGCCTTATAATGTGATTGATCTTTGGTAATAATATTTCATCCATTCAATTGGTATCTTTTTTCAAGGTGTCGTAATTTTCTATATACCTTAATCATTTGATATAAGAGAGAGAGAAAGTAGGGTCTTTGCTGTATGAATGCTGCTGCTCTTGTAGAAATCAATCTTGACAGATTTTTTAAAACTTCTTATTGATAAACATAATGATTTTCAATTTAGGATATCTGTACAGTTTTTTTTTTTCTTCAGAGTAACTACATTAGAATTTATTGAATAAAGGTTTTTTAAACTTCTCTTAAATCCGGAATGAATTATTTCATTAAAATAGAATTTACCACACATACTTTTAAAAGGTTTACAGTGAATCTGACTATTTACTTTATGTTGCAGGACTCTCATTACCTACCAAGCAAGCACTCGTCTCCCACCTTCATCCCCACCTCCGTTCTAACGTAATCTTGATTTTTGTTACCTACCTTATCACCTCACTGTGACTTTGTGTGAATCAGAAAAAGCCGTCCTTTCTCCAGGCACTTCACTGCCATCTGCTGGAAACTTGTCATAATAGCTTTACAAATGACAATGAGTGGGAATGTGAGCGGGGCCCCCTGGAGTCCTGTACTGCACAACTTGCCCCACCAGAAGTAGTGGTCCTGTATCTGTCTCTCCCCTATGTGACTAAGGGGAAGGTGATCTTGTCCCCAGTTCTGGAGATAGACCTGAGTTAATATGAATGGTGTATTATTCATGATAATCCTATTCTCTGCCTGTGATTGTTCTAGTAATAGATATATAATCTAGTTCTGGCCAGTGACACTGGAGGGCAAGTCTGCAGGGAGGCTTATGGGAAAAGGTTTCTTCACTTTGAAGAAAGGCCCATGGGAGGAGATCCCTCTTCTTCCTCTGAGCAATGTTCTGCCTTAAATGTGATACCTGAAGCTGTAGTAACGATTGTGTGGAGCCAGAGCCCTCCTGAACCTGCCCTGCCTCAGTCCAGCCTAGCTATGGCCTTCATTCCTGAGATAATGAACTCAGCACCTTATTATTGCCATAATTTTGAATTAGTTTTCTGTAGAAAGTATCATAGTTAATAGTTTCCAATTTAACCCGCTCTTACAAGGCTCCAGGAAGCGCAAGCAAAACAGTTGCTTAGACCTCAGGACTGGCCCAGCTCCTCCTCCTGTCGCCCTTTTGCTCCTCTCCCTGTCCTGCCCACCCCTGTACCCTTTCCCCTGCTTCCTGTCTTTTCCCTCTTCTCCCTCCTCCCCACCTCTCCCTCTCCTCCCCTCTCCTTCCCCCTCGAGGCTCAGCCAGCTCTGGGCTTCCTGCTTTCCCCATTTACTTCTCGATCATGTAAAAGACAGGGAAGGCAGTTTAGGGCTGTATGGTGCTCCTTGATGTCCAAGACGCAGCTGTCTTTTCTCTTGTTACTCTGAGCATAGCCTGGACTCGTGATCCAAGATGTCTGCGTTCTAATCTAGGCAGCAGGATTGAAGAAGCTACGAAGTTGAAGAGTGCAAGGGTTGACAGGAAGGCTCTAGCAGTTACCACGTGCAGTTTTGCTTTCATTTCACTGACTAGAACTTAGTCACATGACCACAACTTACTGCCAGGGAGGCCAGGGAACTATTCTCTATTCCAGGCATTGGGTACCAGCTAAACTAAGGAGTGTGGATGGATATTAAGAAACAGCAAGTTTTCATCACCATGCATGGATTTTATAGTTTTCATACCTGATACAGACTAAGAATTTAAATTAAATAACAATTCACCTAATGGTTTTAACAGCCAATGATGCTCACTTTCCACATCTGTTGTTTCATTAGGGATTGCAAAATAGTAATATTCTAATTCTAATATTCTTGGTTGTGTGAGCCTTGCACAGAGATAACTTCTCTCTTGATGGATTTCAGGATAGACTGAGGAGCATAATGAACTTGGAGCCAGCTCCTGAAGTTCCAGAAGATGAGAATGTAGAAATAGGATCTAGAAAGGTTTTTGGTTATGTTGATTTATTCTGCATGCTAATCTCAAAGACAATTAATGTAAATGTGCAGAGCTCCTGGAGCCCCTCCCTGCCCTCCCCATCACAGCCCTCCATTCAGTGAAGTCCTTTGTTTACTGTCGTTAAACCAGTTCCCTAGCAGAGATGAAACATTAGTTCTGATTCCTTGGTGACTGTTTCCTTTAATAGCTTTTGCTTTGTAACAAGCTCAAAAAACATTTTTTTAAAACATATTTCATTGATTTCTTTAGGATTATCTGGTGGTTTAGCCGTGGTACCATGTCGATGTCTTCCAGCCAAAGTAAACAGGTTGGGTTAATTACTTGTTGCAGCATGGGATGTCTCAGTAAGAGGATGCCTTGGGACAGGGTCTAAGGAAGCAAGGTTCTCTCTAAATTGGATGCCATCAGCCAAAGGCAATTCTACCTTTGGCCATCTCAAATCTTATCTATAAAGAGGGCAGGCTGAAGCAAGGAAAGACAGAAATTGGTAAAGAAGCAGCAGTCACTCATTTCAGCCAAGATAGCAGGATGTTTGGTTCTGTGTGTGTGGCACAGTAGCCTAGGCAAAATTATCAAGTGGCCTTATTTTGTCTCACTTTATCAGGGTCTCTGAGTAACCTTGTCTGAGATTATGTTCAACAGGAGAATACCATGGCATAGCTGTGAGTGCCAGGGCAGCTTTTGTCAGGGGCTGCTTTTGTTCCTTTCTCAACCTTTAACTTCTCCCTGATTAGCACTAAAGAAATTAATAGATTTCATTCAATTCAATCCAGAAATCAATTAATGAACTCCTTCACTGTTACTCTTCCCTGAAGCTGAATGGATAATGGTTTAATAATCCAGTTGAGGAGGTACAGGTTTAATGAGCCACAGTACGTGACTTGAGGCAACTACACCTTCCTTTTCCTTGTAGCTGTATGACTCATCTCTCTCTCAGTGTGCTTAGATCACTTTTTTCCTTTCTTCTTCTGTTTTTACTTTGGTTTTTTATTCTCAGCCCTTTGGTGGATGTTATTGCCAAAGACAATACCTGAACAAGTAAGGAAATTGACCTTATTCAGTTAATTGCAATATGAAGAGCACCCCAGATGCGAAGATCAGGGTTTCTTGGCAGGGTGGTGTTGCCCTAGTCTTTTATAGGGAGGAGTAGACAGGTTACAGGTGGGGGAATTCACAGGTGGGTTTGTTTTGCAATCAGGAGGCATCTCAGTCAGTTCGCTGAAGAGGAAATTTTTATCTTTGTGTCTAGCTAGTTTGAGGCAGACAGATAGTTCTAATCTCAGCTAATCATTCACAAAGACAAAGAATGAGGAATTGGAGAGTCTGTGGCTGGCCTCGCGTCAGCAGGTTTGGGTGAAAGGGAAAAGATCCGTGTTTGGTCTTGTCACAGTCACAAGTCAAGCAGGGAGACATGAGAAAGAGTCGAAAGTTAGTCTTATCTAAGTCACATGGAGAAGGGTCGTTCTTTTGGGTAAACCGTTTCCCAGAACATAAAAGGGTGGGGGATTTCAGAAAACAAAAGGTTAAAAGGTTGAAGGGATTTCTTTTTTCTTTTTTTAAATATTCATTTAGTCATTTGGCCGCGTCGGGTTTTAGTTACGGCATGCGTGATCTTCATTGTGGCACATGAGATCTTTTGTTGTGGCACGCAGGCTCTTTAGTTGTGGCTTGCAGGCCCAGAGTGAGCAGGCTCAGTAGTTGCGGCACATGGGCTCTGTAGTCGTGGCATGCGGACTAAGTAGTTGCGGCATGCGGGCTCAGTAGTTGCGGCACGCGGGCTCCTGAGTGAGGGCTCAGTAGCTGCGGTGTGCAGGCCTAGTTGCCTTGCGGCATGTGTGATCCTAGTTCCTTGACCAGGGATCTAACCTGCGTCCCCTGCATTGAAAGGCGTATTCCCAACCACTGGACCACCAAGGAAGTTCCTGGAGGGATTTCTTTTTTTCTAATTTTAAAAATTAATTAATTAATTAATTAATTTTATTTTTGGCTGCATTGGGTCTTCATTGCTGTCCGTGGGCTTTCTCTCGTTGTGGCAAGCGGGGGTTACTCTTTGTTGCGGTGTGCGGGCTTCTCATTGCAGTGGCTTCTCTTGTTGTGGAGCATGGGCTCTAGGCACACAGGCTTCAGTAGTTGTGGCTTGCGGGCTCTAGAGCACAGGCTCAGTAGTTGTGGCACACAGGCTTAGTTGCTCTGCAGCATGTGGGATCTTCCCGGACCAGGGTCTGAACCTGTGTCCTCTGCATTGGCAGGCAGGTTCTTAACCACCGCATCACGAGGGAAGCCCCTCTGGAGGGATTTCTTAATGTCACTGTTTTCTGAAAGTACAGAGCTCAGGTAAAGTTCAACGTTGTCACCATCAACCCTTTCTTGTGCTTGTGCGTTTGTTGGGAAAAGGATAAGCTGCCATGGCCTAGGCAACATTTTTATTTGCTCTCAAACCATGGGAGGTAATGATCCTCAAAGTAAGGAAGTCCAGAATTGTGAGTTCTCCATAGTATAAAGTATCCAGAGTTAAGATCCAAGGGTCTGGGCTGCCCTAAGGGGAATCACTGTATGCTCACTCCCTTGGTTCTGTCATCAGCTTTTGAACAAATCAGTTAAAATCTCTATGCCTATTTAATTTACATATGCAAGAGGATAATCTGAGTCTGATTTTCTAGTTCTGGTTCCAGTTTTCTTTTTGTATCATTTTGTAAAATATATGCATGTCTCATTTACAGGCTGTGGTAGGATGATATCGTGGTGGTTAATTTTGTGTCAGCTTGACTAGTCCAAGGTGCCCAGTTATTTGGTCAAACAAACACTAGTCTAGATGTTGCTGTGAAGATATTCTCCAGGTGTGATTAACATTTACAATCAATAGACTTGAGTAAAGCAGTTACACTCCATAACGTGGGGGCTTCAGCCAATCAGTTGAAGGCCTTAAGAGCAAAGACTGAGCTTTCCAGAAGAAGGAACAACTCTGCCTCAAGGCTAAAACATAGAAACCCTGCCTGAGTTTCCCACTTGCTGCCCTGTCCTGAAGATTTTAGACTCAAGACTGTAACATCAACTCTTATCTGAATTTCCAATTTGCTAGCCTGCCCTACAGATTTCAGACTTGACAGCTCCCACAATCACATGAGCCAATTCCTTAAAATAAATCTCTTTCTCTCTAGATAGATGAATCGATGGGTGGAGGGATAGATAGACATATATAGATTATATGTCTATAGTTAGATCTATATCTATATCTATCTCTCTATATATATTCTATTGGCTCTGTTTCTCTGGAGAACCCTAATACAGGTATGAATAAATAAAATGGCAAAATAATTTTTGTCTAACTCAGGGATATCGAATATAAAATAAGAAATTAATAAATGTATAATGGGACTAAGTAATTTTTAAGATTCCTTTCAGGTATAAAATTTGCTGACTAGGGCTTCCCTGGTGGTGCAGTGGTTAAGAATCCGCCTGCCAACTCAGGGGACACAGGTTCGATCCCTGGTCCGGGAAGATCCCACATGCCGTGGAGCAACTAAGCCTGTGCACCACAACTACTGAGCCTGCACTCTAGAGTCCGTGTGCCGCAACTACTGAGCCCCCGCACCACAGCTACTGAAGCCCGCATGCCTAGAGCCCATGCTCCGCAACAAGAGAAGCCACCACAATGAGAAGCCTGCACACCACAACAAAGAGTAGCCCCTGCTCGCCACAACTAGAGAAAGCCCACGTGCAGCAATGAAGACCCAATGCAGCCAAAAATAAATTTAAAAATTAAATCTTTAAAAGAGAAAGAAAAAATCAAGCATGGTTCCTGTACTAACTGTATTTCAGGATAACCTGATAGTGGGAAAGCTCTTCTTTATAGAACAATTCTAGCTAATAAATGCAAAAAGGAATATTAGAATTAGAACATTACCATTTTGGAATCCTTAATGAAATAATACATCTGTAAAATAATATCAATGGTTGTTAAAACCATTAGGTAAAATGCTGATGGGTAAATTTTAAAGGGATGGATTAGGCTGAAAGCACCTGAACTCACTAATAATCTTAACATCACCAGAAGTGAGATACTCAGACATCATGTACCTCCTGGTGTGTTGCAATAGGGAAGTACACAGCCCAGTATTCTTGCCAGAAAAATTGAGCCTGAATCTAATCAAGAATCTAGATCTACAAGTTTACAGGAAATGTAGGAAAAAAGAGGAACAAGTTAAATGGCAACACAAAGATGCCATCGCCAAATATAGAATGTGAGATGTTCTAAAGGACAAATGGCACAGTTTCTTCAACAAATAAGTGATTTAAAAAAAAATGGTGAACATTGGTGAGGATGTGGAGAAATTGGATCCCTTGTGTACTGTTGGTGGGATTGTAAAATGGTGAAGCTGCTATGGAAAACAGTACGGCAGTTCCTCAAAAAATTGAAGATAGGATTACCACAGAATCCAGCAATTCCATTCTGGGTATATACCCAAAAGAACTGAAAGCAGGATCTTGAAGAGATAGTTGTACACCTTTGTGCTTAGCAGCATTATTTTCAATAGCCAAAAGTTGGAAGCAACTCAAGTGTCCAACAAGAGATGAATGGATAAACAAAATGTTATATGCATACAGTGGAATATTAGCCTTAAGAAGGAAAGAAATTCTGACACACGCTACTGAGGCAAGAGACAGATGGGCCCTCAGGGCAAACGGTTTGAGTTCGTTCCTTGTGGACCGATACTCTGAGACGGGAATAACAGGACAACTGAGAGAGGAGGCTCGGCCCTGCCTAGATAGAAGATAAGAGACCTCATTCTCGAAGTCAGGAGACCTTCCCGACTACACATGTGCAGAAAGGCTCCTTGGAGGTCAAAAGGGGAGTCATGCCAAGTGACCAAACCTACACATAGGCCTCGTTGGTAGAATCCATCTTGGCTAAGAGATGCGTGCGCACACATGGGAAAAGCCTGAGATACGCCAAATATGGACTCTGAATCAGACAAATCAAAATGATTGGTCAAAGGAAACATGGAAGAAATGCCCCATATAAGTGATTTAAACTGCCACGAGGGCGCGACTCTCTCTCTGAGCCCGCCTGTGTGTCTATCCACACATACTGTACTCTTTTTTTCTCTTAATGAATACTTTACTTGTTTCACTACTTTCCGTCTTTGTGGGAATTCTTCTTCTGCAAAGACTTAGGGCCAGGGCCTTGTCACTGACCACTGGTCTAGTGGCTAGGATTCAGTGCTCTCACCGCCACGACCTGACCTCAGTCACTGGCCAGGAACCAAAACCTCGCTTCAAGTCGCTTCAGGCCAAGGCCACCCAAGATCACTACAACATGGGTGAAGCTTGAGGATATTATGCTAAGAGAATAAGTCAGTCACAAAAGGACAAATACCATATGAATCCACTTATATGAGGTACTTAGGGTAGTCAAATTCATAGAGACAGAAATTAGAATGGTGGTTTCCAGGGGGAAAGGGGTGAATGGGGAATTGTTGTTTACTGGGTATAGAGTTTCAGTTTTGCAAGACAGAAAGTTCTGGAAATTTGTTGAACAACAGTGTGAATGGACTTAACACTACTCAACTGCATACCTAAAAATGGTCAAGATGGTAAATTTTATGTTATGTGTATTTTACCACAGTTTTTAAAAAGGTGGAGGTAACTGTTACTAAAAGAGAATTAAGGGACCTGTCAACCAAATGCCACATGTGAACCATGTTTGGATCCTGATTTGAGTAAATACAGGGAGAGAGAAAGACCGAGAGGGGAACAGAGAGAGAGAGAGAGAGACGTACATTATGTAGAAAGCTATAGCTGAGCTCAATCTTTGAGGAGGCAGTGTTGACTTTGTCATCTGACACATATAGGCTTCAGTCTTGCCTCTGCCACTTACCAGCCATGTAGCCTTGAGCAAATTACTTGCTGTCTGTTTTTTAGTTTTTTATTTCCATAAATATTTGTTGCATCTCTGCGACGAGCTTAGTATTTACTATGTATTAAATGCTGCTCAACATTGGGGGCATAAAAATAAATAATATATGGTCTCTGCTGATGCTGGAGAATAAAATGTGAGGCAAGAAATAACAGGGATGAGTCTAGAAAGGTAGGCAAAAAGTAGATTAAGGAAGGCCTTTGTATACCATGTCAAGAAGACTGGACTTTATCATGAGAGCCGTTTTATCTTTTTCATAAAAGAGCCATGCAGTTTATACATTTTAAAATTTGTCCTCTATGTTTATAAAAATGTGTTATAAATTTTTAAAATTTAACTGCAATTCAATTTAAAAAATCTCAATGGAACTTTCTTCTGGAAAATGTCAAACTGATTCAAAAGTTCTTCTGGAAGAGAAATGCTAAGAATAGTCAAGAAAGTTACAATAATGAGGAAGGGCTTGCCCTATCAGCAAAATATACAGCAAAATGTGCAAATATACAGTCTGTCTCACTGAATGCTTGCCCGTATTACA
Source organism: Eubalaena glacialis (assembly GCF_028564815.1). NCBI lineage: Eukaryota > Metazoa > Chordata > Mammalia > Artiodactyla > Balaenidae > Eubalaena > Eubalaena glacialis. Next base: position 84,054,680 of record NC_083724.1, on the reverse strand, counting down.
TTATGAAAAGATGTTACCAACTTTATAGGCGAAAATGGTTTATCATTTTAATTTTTAAAAATATTTATTTTATTTATTTAATTAAATTTTTCTTTTGGCTACATCAGGTCTTAGTTGCAGTATGCAGGGTCTTTGTTGAGGCGTGCGGGATCTTTCGTTGTGGTGCAGGCTCTTCATTGCGGCATGCAGGTTTCTCTCTAGTTGTGGTGTACGCCCTTCTCTCTAGTTGTGGCTCATGGGTTTCTCTCTAGTTGTGGCATGCAGGTTTTCTCTCTCTAGTTGTGGCACGCAGGCTCCGGGGCACATGGGCTCTGTAGTTGTGGTGTGTGGGTTCCAGAGTGCGTGGGCTCTGTAGTTTGCAGCATGCGGGCTGTCTAGTTGAGGCACACGAGCTCAGTAGTTGTGGCAAGTGGGCTTAGTTGCCCCGCAGCATGTGGGATCTTAGTACCCCGACCAGGGATCGAACGTGCGTCCCCTGCGTTGGAAGGCGGATTGTTTACCACTGGACCACCAGGGAAGTCCCTATCATTTTAATTTACATTGTTTTGGTTTATTAGTGAAGTAAAACATCACTGACACGTAAGCCAGACTTCAGCTTTCTTCTAATCCTCTGCCTTCTAGGTTCACGTGGTTTTGTCCAGCACCAGACTTGACTTAGGGGCTGGCAGATCTTTAAGTTGCTACAAACAATCCTCTGTCACAAATACCTCGGTTAGCAATGTAGACTTTACTGAAGATTTTGCAGGGGAGAGAGAGGAAGAGGTTCACCTTCCTCACAGCATGCAACCTAAAGATCTCCATTAGCCATTTCTGTTCTCCCTGGAATTCCTTTATCAGCTATCCTTTCCCTCTCTCTGATTCAGCTTCTTCTCAGCATCTGGGGCTTCCTCCATCTTTCTCATTCCTTCTCAAGAGCAGTCAAATAATTCTCCTGGTTCATATGCGCAACACCGTCTTCTTCTCTGAAGCCTGGGTACCTACCAAAGGTCAAACCCAGGAGACTTAACTTCCACCTGGGTGTAGGCTGGCAAAGCATCTTCTCAGCAAAAGAAGTCTCTCTCTCTACATGGATTTCTCATTCCAGCTGCTAAGTAGTAATATTCTCCACGACGTCACAGAAATGGTATAGGCAAAGGGCAGATTTGTGGTCAAGTTTGTGTCCTGCATAGATCACTATAGCAGGTGTGCAGGAAGGATTTGTGAGGGCAAGATGGGAAACAAAGGAAAATCACAGGTTCTTGCCCTGCCAAATGGTGGGAGTGCAGGCTGCTCCACTCCAGCGCCCTCCCTGCACTGCTATCCAATTGCTTTGCTTCGTATAGAGAGGCACATGCAGCCTCTTCCCCTAGCCCTGTCCAGCCAGAAGCCCAGTTTCCCCTTGGTGCCGCTCCCCCAGGCTCTCCAGGTCACTCTTAGAGCCTCCTTTGACTTAAGAGAGATGCCTCTTACTTGTGAACCCTCTATTCCCCACTCCACAAGGACCAAGACCCCATGACTCTCCTTCAACACCCCAAGTCCCTCTTTATAAGGGCTATAAAAGGAGATAGGATTGGAGTTGGAATGGAATTAGTTTTGTTCTGCTGTAAATCCTGGGGGTGAAGGGGGTGATAATGACTGGTGTCTACTTTACAATGTGGGGAACTTAAGTGACCCCTTCTCTTCAACTTTGGACTCAAGACACCAATTTGGGGGCAACAGGAAATGTCCCATTCCAATCCTGTTAGGCATTTGCTGACCTCGTCTGCAGACATGTGGCCTCCTGAAACCTGCTGCCTAGTCTTCCCGGGATTTCCCAAACCTAAATTGTTACTATTATTCATTGCAGTTTTGTCAGCAGACCAGGCATGATGGGCAACTTTTAAAAAAAAATTCTAAAAGTGCAACATAATTAACAAATTCACATCTTTGGATTTTAAAAATTCAAAATAATTCAATTTAATAATTTAAGCAGCTTTTTTTCCCACTTTCACTTTTAAGTTTTATGAGAGAAGGACTGCTTTTTGAAGATGCTTAGATGGTGCTATTAAAAATGGGAGGCATTGAGGCATTTAAAAGTAAATTGGAAAAGTTAAACATAGAATTACCATATGATCCAGCAATTTCATTCCTAGGTCTATACCCAGAAGAACTGAAAAAAACAAAACAAAACATTAAACAGATACTTGTACATGATGTTAATAGCAGGATTATTCATATTATCCCCAAAGTGGAAACAACCCACATATCCCTCAGCTGATGAATGGATAAATAAAATGTGGTATGTCCATATAACGTAATATTATTCATCCATAAAAAGGAATTAAAGTTCTGATACATGCTACAACGTGGGTGAACCTGGGAAACGCTTAGCAAAAGAAGCCAGACACAAGGCCACAAATTGTATGATTCTATGACTATGAAATGCCCAGAACAGGCAAATCCATAGAAACAGAAAGCAGATTAGTGGTCGCCAGTGGCTGGGGAAGAGAGGAATGGGAGTGACTGCTAACTGGTATGAGGCTTTCCTTTTGGGGTGATGAAAATGTTTTGGAAAAAGACAGAGGTGATGGTTGCACAACATTGTGAATGTCTAAAACGCCATTGAATTGTACACTTTAAAACGGTTCATGTTATGTTATGCGAACTTAACTTCAATAAAAATAAACGGAATTGGTAGCTAAAATATTGAAAGCAATGTGAATCTTTCTCATATTCATCTTACAAACTCCTGGAGAGTTCTCTGGCTCAGCACTATGAGAGGGGTCCCTGGATAGTATTTACTTTGGCACTAATATGGGAGGCGGGGCCTCCAGGTGGCCGGCTCTAGGCTCCTCCCTGACGGGGCGGGGGGCATGGGCGGGGCTTGGCGGGCTGGGGCGGGGTCTGGGGAGCTTCCGGCCGCCCTGAGGGGCGGAGGCGCGTCAGCGCGGATTTTGCTGGTTGCCGGGAGAACTCACGACAACAAAAGGCGCGGGCTGCGGCGGTAGCTGCGGCGCGGCGGTGCGAAGTGAAGGCGAAGAGTACTGCGCTGCGCTAGCCGCGGGAGACTGGGGTTTCTCGAACCGGTCAGTGAGTGGCAGGCGGGCCGGGCCGGGCTGGCGGGGTCGGGCCTGGTGCGGCGCTGGCCTGCTCTCTGAGCCGGTGTCCCCGGCCGGCCGTTGGGAGGAGAGGGGGCCGGCCGGGGGATTGGGAGCCGCCGCGGCTCGGCTGGCGGGGAGGGCGGTTGGGGCGCCCACAAGGCGGAGCAGTGCGCCCGAGGGGCCTGGGCCTATGCTGGGACTCCCAGGCGAGCGGCCGGGGAAGTTGGGTGCCCCTTGAGGTAGAAGGGCTTGGGGAAGACGGACGCGCGGGAACTCCGGGAACCCGGACCGAGCCTCACTGAATCGGATCCTGGGTATTTCTTGTTTTCATGCTTCCAGCTGCGGTATCTGAAGAGGGGTGGAAAGGCCCACCTTCCTTGGGGGTTTCGTTTTGTCACAGGCCTCCTTTTTCCATTGCGGATGTTGAAACTTCGGTGCATTCTAAGCTCTGCGGAAGTCTGAAAGACCCCTCCCTTAGAGCAGGCGATAACTGAGAAAGAAAGGGTGCCCGGATTCTTTCTTTGAAACACTTTTAAAATAAAACTTCGCCCACTCCAACTTTAAAAATCTTTGTTGTTTCCCCTGTTCGCTTCCTGTCTTCTCCATCTGTTCTTTATGCATTTGGGGCCTTTTCTGAGATCCTTATGAGATTCACTGTCCATTTGCCAGAAAGTTTCTTACGAAAATATTACTTACAAACTACAATTTTTAGACAATCACTACTTCTGAAAAGCCAAGGGCACGGGGTGGCAACGGTATTTGGAGACACTTTTCTGATCAACGACATGGCATCAGTGATCAAATATTCCTCCTTCCTTTGCTCAGATTTCAAAACTCCATTGAGTATGCCAGCCAGTGAGATTTCACCTTTCATTACATTGATTGGTGAGATTAATACGTACGCTTCTGATGGCTGTAATTGATCAGAATCTGAAGAAGTATAAGTGCTATGGGTTTTTTAAAAGACATGTAAATTCTTTTTAAAATTTTTAAAATTTACTTTTTATTTATTTTTTGGCCGTGCCGCAGGGCTTGTGGGATCTTAGTTCCCCCACAAGGGGTTGAATCCCCGCCCACAGCAGTGAAAGCCCAGAGTCCTAACCACTGGACCGCCAGAGAACTCCCTAAACGTAAATTCTTGTATATTAATTTTTTGCAAGCTATATGTTTATGGGCCCTTATCGGTTTTTTAGTGATTAGAGTAAGTGAATTTCTATTGCCTTTGTAGCCAGATTGTTTATAGATATTCCTATTAAAAAAAAAAAACAAGAAAGTGAAAACATCTCAATTACACTTGGCACCTTTTATTAACAATTTCATTGGAGGTAGTTAGGTTTAGCTTAACATAGACCATGACTTTTGTTTTAATGTGATGGTATAAAAAAAAAGAAATAGGGGCTTCCCTGGTGGCGCAGTGGTTAAGAATCTGCCTGCCAATGGGGACACGGGCTCGAGCCCTGGTCCGGGAAGATCCCACATGCCTGCAGATCAGCTAAGCCCTTGCGCCACAACTATTGAGCCTGCACTCTAGAGCCCGTGAGCTGCAACTGCTGAGCCTGTGTGCCACAACTACTGAAACCACGTGCCTAGAGCCGGTGCTCCACAGCAAGAGAAGCCACTGCGATGAGAAGCCCGTGTACCGCAACAAAGAGTAGCTCCCGCTCGCTGCAACTAGAGAAAGCCCACGTGCAGCAACAAAGACCCAATGCAGCCAAAAATAAATAAATAAATAAAATTTATATGTAAAAAAATAAACTAATCTGTATGATAAAAACTCCTAATATAGGTGTTCAGAGACATTTGGAAGAATCAAGTCATACTACATCCCTGTAGTTTCTTTGGAAAAGTTTGCAGTACCAAATTATTGTAGAGTCCTTTATTATCCAGGAAAAGATTTACCATATTTATGAATATTTATTTTTTCAGTGCAGAATTTCACTAGAATGATTAAAACTGCCAAGGTTAGGTGCATCTCTTTGGCCATTAAAGATAGTTTGTTGACTCTGTTTTGGGATTTTACAGCACAGGGGAGCTGATATTTTTTTACTCTCTTTGGACTCTTAGTAGAGTGATGTAAATGTTTTTCTGTTATTGTGATCTTTTTCAGACTGTCCACTCACAAAATTATAAATGCACAGTATTGCTGCAGAGTTTTTTTAAAAGGCTAGTGAGTATTAGATATGTCTTAATTAACATTCCATTGCATGTAGTGCTGAAAATGTTATTTTAGTCCATTAGTCTGCTAGGTTACTTAATGATAGTGTTCAAGACTCTTCTCCAAAGAGCCCAGTCCCATCCCAAACTGATTATTTTTCATCTGCATTTAGATGTAGATTACTTGTCACTTTTCAAAAAACTTTTATATGGTGTAAGCATAATGCTACCAAGACTGTGAGCATTCATGTACAAGTTTTTATGTGAACATATATTTTCATTTCTTTAGGGTATATACCTAAGAGCGGAGTTGCTGGGTCAAATGATAACTCTGTGTTTAACTTTTTGAGGAACTGCCAGACTGTTCCAAAGTGGCTGCATCATTTTACATTCCCATCAGGTTTCCATATTCTCTACCTTCTTGCCAACACTTATTATGATCTGTCTTTTTTATTATAGTTGTGTTAGTGGGAGTGAAGTGGTATCTCATTGTGGTTTTGATTGCATTTCCCCCATAGCTAATGATGTTGAGCGTCTTTGCATTTGCTTATTGATCATTTTTATATCATCTTTGAAGAACTGTCTTTTCCGATCCTTTGCCCACTTTTTTTTTTTTTAGTTTATTTATTTTATTTATTTATTTTTGGCTGCATTGGGTCTTCGTTGCGGTGCGTGGGCTTCTCATTGCGGTGGCTTCTCTTGTTGTGGAGCACGGGCTCTAGAGCACAGACTCAGTAGTTGTGGCACACGGGCTCAGTAGTTGTGGCACACGGGCTCAGTAGTTGTGGCGCACGGGCTTAGTTACTCCGCGGCATGCAGGATCTTCCTGGACCAGGGCTCAAACCCGTCTCCCCTGCATTGGTAGGCGGATTCTTAACCACTGCACCACGAGGGAAACCCACCTTTGCCCACTTTTAAATTTGGTTATCTTTTTACTATTTAGTTGTAATAGTTCTTTGTATATTCTGGATACAAATCCTTATTAGATATATGACTTGCAAATATTTTGTCCTATTCAGTGAATAATCTTCACTTTCTTTTTTTTTATGTTACAATATTGTATTTCTTTTTAAAAAATTTTTATTGGAGTATAGTTGATTTACAATGTTGTGTTAATTTCTGCTCTACAGCAAAGTGATTCAGTTATTTATATATATATATATATATATATATATATATATATATATACACACACACACATTCTTTTTTATATTCTTTTCCATTATGGTTTATCACAGGATATTAAATATAGTTCCCTGTGCTATACGGTAATACCTTGTTGTTTATCCATCCTATACATAATAGTTTGCATCTACTAACCCCACACTCCCACTCTGTCCCTCCCCCACCCTCCCTCCACCTTGGCAATCACAGGTCTGTTCTCTATGTCTCTGAGTCTGTTTCTGTTTCACAGATAAGTTCATTTGTGTCATATTTTAGATTCCACATATAAGTGATATCATATGGTATTTGTTTTTCTCTGTGTGACTTACTTAGTATGATAATCTGTAGGTCCATCCATGTTGCTGCAAATGGCCTTATTTCATTCTTTTTTATGGCTGAGTAGTATTCCATCGTATATATGTACCACATCTTCTTTATCCATTCATCTGTCGATGGACATTTAGGTTGTTTCCATGTCTTGGCTATTGTGAATAGTGCTGCTATTCACAGCACTAGCCTTTTCACTTTCTTGGTGGTATCCTTTGAGGCACAAAACTTTTAAATTCGATTAAGTTCATTTTATCTACTTTTCCTTTTACTGCTCATTGCTATTGCTTTTGCTTTTGGTGTCATAAATGAGAAACCATTGCCAAATACAAGATTACAAAGAGTTACCCCTGTGTTTTCTTTTAAGACTTTTATAGTTTCAACTCTTACATTTAGGTCTATGAACCATTTTTGTTTTGTTTTGTTTTTTTAAACATTTTTGAGTATCTTTTTTTTTTTAAGTTTTATTTATTTTTTGGCTGCATTGGGTCTTCATTGCTGTGCGCGGGCTTTCTTTAGTTGCGGCGAACGGGGGCTACTCTTCGTTGCAGTGAGAAGGCTTCTCATTGTGGTGGCTTCTCTTGTTGTGGAGCATGGGCTCTAGGTGAGTAGGCTTCAGTAGTTGCAGCACGCAGGCTCAGTAGTTGCGACATGTGGGCCCTAGAGCATGTGGGCTTCGGTAGTTGCGGTGCACGGGCTCTGTAGTTGTGGCTTGCAGGCTCAGTAGTTGTGGTGCACGGGCTTAGTTGCTCTGCAGTATATAGGATCTTCCCAGACCAGGGATCAAACCCGTGTCCCCTGCATTGGCAGGCGGATTCTTAACCACTGCGCCACCAGGGAAGTCCTATGAACCGTTCTGAATTAACTTTTGTATACGATGTGAGGTAGAAGTCCAACGTCATTCTTATGCATGTGGATATCCAGTTGTCCCATGACCACTTGTTGAAAAGACTATCTTTTCCCCATTGAATTGTGTTGACACTGTTGTTGAAAATCAGTTGCCCATAAATGTGAGGATTTATTTCTGTATTCTCAGTTCTTTTCCACTGATCTTTAAGTCTGTCGTATGCCAGTACCACACTGTCTTGTTTACTGTTGCCTGGTTTTAAAATTGGGGAAGTATGTCCTCTAACTTTGTTCTTTTTCATTATTGTATTGGCTATTCTATGTCCCTTGAATTTCCATATGAATTTTAGGATCAGCTTGTCAGTTTCTACAAAGAAGTCAGCTGGGATTTTGATAGGCATTCTGTTGACTCTTTAGATCAATTTGGGGAATATTGCCATTTTAATATGTTAAGTCTTCCAGTCCATGAACATATGTTTTTCCATTTATTTAAATCTTCTTTACTTTCAACAATATTTTGTAGTTTTCAGAATGTAAGTTTTACACATCTTTTGTTAAATTTATTCCTAAATTTATTTGATTCTTTGTAATGCTATTGTAAACGGAATTGTTTTCTTAATTTATTTTTCAGGTTGTTCATTGTAAGTATAGCTACCAATTTAATTTTTTTAAAACATTGTCCCTGCAATTTTTAAAAAATATTTATTTATTTTACTTTTGGCAGCATTGGTTCTTAGTTGTGGCACATGGCATTGTTCGTTGGGACGCACAGGTTCAGTAGTTGGGACGCGCAGGCTCTAGAGTGCATGGGCTCTGTAGTTGTGGTGCACGGGCTTAGTTGCCCGTGGTGTGTGGGATCTTAATTCCCCGACCAGGGATCGAACCCGCATCCCCTGCATTGGAAGGGGGATTCTTTTTTGTTTGTTTTTAAAAATAATTTATTTTATTTATTTATTTTTGGCTGTGCTGGGTCTTCATTGCTGCACGTGGGCTTTCTCTAGTTATGGTGAGTGGGGGCTACTCTTTGTTGCCGTGCGCGGGCTTCTCATTGCAGTGGCTTCTCGTGTTTCAGAGCACGGGCTCTAGGCTCACAGGCTCAGTAGTTGTGGCGCATGGGGTTAGTTACTCCACGGCATGTGGGATCTTCATGGACCAGGGCTCGAACCCGTGTCCCCTGCATTGGCAGGCAGATTCTTAACCACTGTGCCACCAGGGAAGCCCAGAAGGCGGATTCTTAACCACTGGACACCAGGGAAGTCCCCCAATATAATTTTTAATGTATTAATTCCACCAGAGATCTTCAGAAATAAATACCATGTAATTTAGGAGTGGAACAGCAGTTTTTCTGTTAGTTTTGGCTATTTTTGAATAGAAAATTTAGTTTTAAATTTACATTGACTTATAGAAATCCTTAAAACTATTTTCATGGATTGATTTCTAACATTTGCGACAAAGAGGAGATGTTATTTTTCAGTACATAGCTGTAAAAATCTAAGGGTTTGCTTTGCACTACTTGTGTACATGTTCAATTACCCAATTATTTCCTTGCCTTATGTTTCTTTTTAATTTATTTATGGCTGAGTTGGGTCTTCGTTGCTGCTTGGGCTTTCTCTAGTTGCTGAGAGCGGGGGCTACTCTTCGTTGCGGTGCGCAGGCTTCTCATTGTGGTGGCTTCTCTTGTTGCAGAGCACGGGCTCTAGGCACATGAGCTTCAGTAGTTGTGACACGTGAGCTTAATAGTTGTGGTGCACAGGCTTAGTTGCTCCGTGGCACGTGGAGTCTTCCCAGACCAGGGCTCGAACCCGTGTCCCCTGCATTGGCAGGCGGATTCTTAACCACTGCGCCACCAGGGAAGTCCTTGCCTTATGTTTCTAAGTCCCCAATTATTCAATATTTAGATTAATGAGCTGGGAAACATATTACCACTATAGAAAGAATGGCATAATGGAATCCCATGCACTTATCACTTTGCTTCATCATTTACCAACTCAAGGCTCCCATCCCCTAGATTATTTTGCAGCAAATCCAGACATCATATCATTTCATCTATAAATTATAGGTATACTTTTTCAAGACAGATTTACTCTTTGTAGCTATCTTATATTAGAACAAAACCTGCTTTAATTGACTTTGCTTTAGAAGTTGCTTAGTTTATTAGGATAGGGAAGTCAATAACTAAATTTTGTTTTTATTTTGATTCACAGGGGTCCAGATCTTAGGTAAAATGGATGTTTCTCACACTAGATACTGAATATTAAGTAGAAAATCTATTTAGTAAAATCTAAGCTGCCATGGAAGAACTACCAGTAAAAGTTGCTGTAAGAATTAGACCTCTGCTGTGCAAAGAAGTTCTTCATAATCATCAAGCTTGTGTGAGAGTTATTCCAAACACCCAACAAGTTATCATTGGGAGAGATAGAGTCTTTACTTTTGATTTTGTTTTTGGCAAAAATTCCACTCAAGATGAAGTTTATAATACCTGTATAAAGCCACTAGTGTTGTCACTCATTGAGGGCTATAACGCAACCGTTTTTGCCTATGGACAGACTGGATCTGGGAAGACATACACCATTGGAGGAGGCCATGTTGGTAAGATTCTCATACTCTTTGACTTTTATTTGAGATAGTAGAAAGAAGCCGAAATACCACAGTGCCTGACACATAGTAGGTGCTCAGCATATTAACTGAATGAAATAATCAATAGGATAACAGATGTGTTCATAAGATCATCATCTTTGAAAGATTTGTTTTAAATATTGAAGTTTCATTAAACAATTTATGATTATATTTGCTTGAGGAAAGACGTTTAAGACAATGTTCAGTATTCAGCCCTTTGCTGTTTTTCCCCAGTTTTGAGATATAATTGACATGTAACTTGTATTAGTCCAAAGTATATAGCATAATAGTTTGATATATCTATATATTGCAAAATGATTACCACAGTAAGTTCAGTTAACATCAATCACCTCAGTTACATTTTTCTTCTTGTGATGAGAACTTTTAAGTTCTACTCCCTTAACAATTTTCACAGCTTGGTCACATACTTACAGCTATATTGTTTTTTTTTAAGAGGCCATGAATACAATTTTAATTCCTTAAGGGAAAAGGTTATTAAAGTTATCTATTGTCCTAAAATATTTTAGCTGCTCTAAAATACTTCATACCAAAAGAAATAGATCACCATTAGGAAGAGTTTTTGATGTTTTTTTCTGCTAGTTTAAAAAAAATTAATGTTCATTGTAAAAAGAATTGCAAGTGATGCTTAAGAAATCTAATTAAACAAATGAAAGCTCCTCTCATTCCCAGGAAATAACAGTTTGATGTATATATTCAGAGTCCTCTAGACATTTTTCTAGGTATATTACAAGTACTCACACATGTAGTTTTTTGTTTTTTTTGTTGTTAGTTTATTTGTTTGATGAGGTATTTCATACCTGTGACTCTGTAACTTTCTTTTTGCATTTAACGATATAAAATATCATTTCATTTCTTTCCATTTGGGTCATAGAATTTCACCTCATTTTTTTGGGCTGAACATATAATGTTCCATAGTTTGAATGGATAATAGTTCATCCATTCCACTATTAATGGACAGGATTAATGGTTGGTTTTGATTTTTACTGTTATAAAAAGTTACAGTGTATATATCTTTATACATTTAACTTTGCATCCATTTGTTAGTATTTCTGTAGAATAGATTCCTAGAAGTAGATTTGTTGAGTAATGGGTATGCACATTTAAAATGTGGATAGATACTGACAAATTATCCAAAAGGGTATACCAGTTTATATCCTGCCACCAATATGTGAAAGCCATTTATTTGCTCATATCCTTGCCAGTTACTGGAAATCATAAATCTGAAATTTTTTTTTCACTATCTGATAAGTGAAAAATTGCACTTTGTTGTTTGAAGTTACATTTCTTGGTGTATTTGTGAAAATAGCATTTTTGATTTCCCAGGCTATCTGTAAGACACCAATTCTGGGTCAGTCATCTGCTGTTTGATTATTGACCATGCAAATAATGTAGTTTTTTTCTCCAATAAATAATTTATTGAGCTTTTGCAGTGGCTAGAGTACCATGCTAGGCACTGTGGTAGATGAAAATCTCTTATTTTTCAATATGATGCTTATTTAAACTACTATTCATTTCCCTGCTTTTCAGAACCTTGGATTTACCAACTTTTACCAGGCGTAATCTTCTCTAAAAACTTTCATTTGCATACTCTTTAAATAGTGTATAAGAGCTAAATGATGGCTATTAAAGTATAAAACTTTACAGTTTTTCTCTATGAAATAGTCTTTCAGGAATATAAGAGTGACAGTGAAAATGTGATCTTTAGGTTACCAGAATACATTTTGAAGCTTTATTTGTAAATATTATTTGTAATTCAGCTTTTTTTTTTTTAAGTCTTTTGAGTTACTGTGCTTTGTTATCTGTTGAAGTGGGAAATGAATGAGCTATTTCTGATCAGCCTCATATTCTGGCTAATCTAGAATGCATATATTCAATATATGCTGGAGTTTATAGATAGTACTATTGGCTAGTTCCTGGAAGCTCTCCAAAAGGAATTTTCACTTTCTCTTGTACTGGAAAAACCTGCAGCTTCCCATATTTGCTACATGATGGCAATCAAAGGCGGTCCAAGTTAGTAAGGTTCAGATTTTCAGGATGTTTGTTGCCAAAAATCTGAACATTGGTAATCTTCAACTTGGAAGCAAGTTGTTTTTAAGGTTCATTTGTAAGCCACCTTTTTGTAGCTTGGAATATATTTTCCATGGAACAATGCTAAAAATGGTGGGCAGGTTTCTGAATTGGCCTACAGAAACTTATTTAACTTTAAGTCCAATTTATTCTTTTACTTATTCTAAATTTTATCTTGTACATTTTTTTTACTATTTTAAAAATTGTTAAATAAATAAATGTAAAACAAAATTTACCATTTTAACCATTTTTAAGAGTACAGTTCTGTGACATTAAGTATATTCACAGTGTTTTGTAACCATCACTGCTCTTTCCAAAATTTTTCATCTCCCCAAATAGAAGCTTTGTACCCATTAAGCAATAACTGTCCTCCCCCAGCCATCCCCTGGTAACCTCGAATTTACTTTCTTTGACTGTAAGTTTACCTCTTCTAGATATTTCATAGAAGTGGAATCATACAGTATTTGTCCTCCTATGTCTGGCTTCTGTACTTAGCATAATGTATCTAAGGATATCCTACATGTTGTAGCATGTATTGGAACTTCATTCCTTTTTATGACTGAATGATTTTCCGTTGTATGTATAAGTCATCTTTTGTTTATCCATTCATCTGTTGATGGACACTTGAATTGTATTCCCCTTTAGGCTGTTGTGACTAATGCTGCTGTGAACATTGGTGTACAAATATCTGAGTCTCTTGTATGCATTTCTATTCATTCATGTTATTGTGTTAATCTGTGTTCTGCGTTGCGGAAGTGATGGAGGAGAAGAGGCAGTGATGGAGGAGAAGAGGTGTAGAGATGTACCCTCCCTCATTCCTGGATTGAGGTCTTCGCTTGGGCAGAACTGGTCTTTCTGTACCTCTCTTCTGCATACGTCCTTTGTTGCCATTAGACCCTGGCTTGCTCCCCTGTCCCTTTCTTATGCCTGTTTACCCTCAAACTACCTGTACCTTTCCATCCCAGAAATCTCAAAACATGCTTTTTGGCTACATGTGAAGAAATATGACACAAATAATTTTTTTAAAAGGGTTCTTGCTAACATAAATGAGTTGCATTCCAATGATTGGGATTCTCCCCAGACCATAATAAATGATCTAAATAGAGATATTTTAGATATTTTAGGTACTACCTGTACCTATTTTGAACTTCACTGGTGCCACTTATGCCTATTGCATTCCTGGGGTTTTCAATAAATATTTTCTTATTAAATCTTTTATTTTTGCCTTAAACTGTTATATAAATATCATTTAGTTTTTTTCATTGTCGTGTCATTTGATTGTAAGCTTTTTTTTGTGCTGCTTCCAATTCTATACAGTATATTTAGTTTATTTTTAAGTTATTTATATTTAAAACTTTTATTTTTAGACTATATATATTTATTTCTAAAGGTAAAAATTCAGATATTACAACCATAAGATAAAAGTAAAAGTTTTCCTTTCTTTTCTCTCCCTGTTCTAACTCCCCAGAGGTAACCGCCATTTTTTGTGAATTTTTTCAAAAATATTCTTTGCATAGATATGTATGTTTTCTTTTATGCAAATGAATTTGCTCTGCAGTTGCTTCTTTTAACTTTATGGATCTTAGACATCTGTTTAACAATAGGTGCATGGTATACCATTGTTAACCATTCTCCTACTAATGGATTTATTAGTGTTTGGAATTTTTTATCAATTACAAGAAATTTTTACTGATCCTTATACAACACCTTTGGGTATGTGTATATGTATTTCTTTAGGACTATATCTGAGTCAAAGGGTGATCACGTTTCAACTTTTGATACTATTGATACTAATGTTTCTCCAAAAAAGCTGTGCTGGTTAACATTGTCATAGTATTCTAGAGGACCAATTTGCTCACCTTGAGGAAATGGGGCATTATCAAATTTAAAAATCATTGCTCACATGACATTTTAAACAGTGAATAATCATAAACAGTGATCACAGTTTTTCATTAATTACATTGATATTCACAATTACATTGTGAATACAGTTTTTCATCAATTACAATGATGTGATTTTTAATAGTATTTTAGTGTTAATAATTGAGAGAATGCTGGGTAAATCAGTCTTTATTGTATCTTAAAATAATTAGTTACCTTTCTCACTTTCCCTCTGTTTTACCCACTCTCGCTGCCATCCACCACCCCACTTCTCTCTGCTCCTCTTTGCAGCAGAACCTTGAAGGTATTATCTGTGACTTGTGGTGTCAGTTCTCCTCTCGGTCTTTCTTACACTCACTCCGTTCAGACTTTCACCTCCACTACCACTGACACTGCAATTGTCAAGATATCACAAATGACCTTCACTTTACTAAATTTAGTGGTCAATTCTCATCAAACCGGCCTTTCAGCAAATTTGATGCATGCTCTTCACTTGGTTTCCAGGCCACCACATTCTTGGTTTCCTCCTACTTAACTGGTCACTCCACATGCTCTCTTGCTGGTTCCTGATAAGTGAACCAACAAATGATGAAGTGCCCAGGGCTCAATCTTTGGTAGTCTTCTCTTCTGACTCTCAACTTTTCCCCTTGGTCTCATCCAGCCCTATGACATTAAATACCATCTATATATAGCTTCCAGTTTTTTACCTCCAGTCCAGACGACTGTCTTGTACTCTAGTCTCATATATCCAACTGCCTATTCAACCTTCCCAATTGTATCCCTAATAGATACCTCAAACTTAATAGGTCAAAAAATGAACTTCTGCCATTTTCCCCTTAAACCAACTCAACACACACTCTTCCCTATATCAGTTGATGGCAACTCCACTGGCTCAAGACAAAATCTTGGAGTCATCCTTGACTCATCACTTTCTGTCACATTCCATATCCAATCTGTCAGGGAATCTTAATGGCTCTCCCTTCAACATAAATCCAGAATCTGGTCACTTCTCACCTTTCTCTGCTGCCAACCTTATGTCACCGTCATGTCCACCTCTCCCCCAAACCCTCTAGACTCCTGGATTAGTGCACTGGTCTCCTAAGTGGTCTCCCCACTTCTGCCCCTACCCTTCTATGATTGAGGCAAAACGCAGCAGACAGAGTGGTCTCTTTTAAATCCCAAGTTACTGCTCTGCTCCAGTGGCTCTCATCTCACCCAGAATAAGACCTAAAGTCTATCGTGGTCTCCAAGGCCCTACATGGTCTTGTTTCTGTCACCTCTCTGACCTCATGCCCTGCCACTCTCCCCTTGCTCCCTCTGCTCCAGTTACAATGGCCTCCTTGTTTATGGATCACACCATTTTAGCACCTTTGCGCTTGCTGTTCTGAGACATTCAGATACCTACATGGCTCCTCTGCCACCTCTTTCAAGTTTCTGCTCAAAGGTCAGCTTCTCCGTGATGCCCACGCATCGTGACTTTTCTATCTAAAGTTGCAAGCACCTCCCATCAAATACACTTACACTTCCAGTCCCCTTTACCTTGCCCTATTTTTTTCTCCAGGCATACTTAATGCCTTTTAATATACTATATAATTCACTTATTCTTTTTTGCTGTTGTCTGTCTCTCCTAGTACAGTTCCTTAAGGGCAGGGATCTTTTCCTTGTTTTGTTCACTGATGGTTCCCAGGGTCCTAGAATACTGCCTGGCACAGAGTAGGTACTATATAAATATTTAATGAATGCATGAATGAAGTTTGAGTAAGAGCATGCATGTGAAAACTTTCACTTCTGAACTTTATAGAAAAAAATGTTTTATTTTTCTATTTTAAAAATTTATAATAGAAATTTGAGAAAATAAATTTATTGATTGTAGCTTTTCTTATATCTTAAATTTCAGATGTGCTTTCTTTCTCTAAATTTTCAGCTTCAGTTGTGGAGGGTCAAAAAGGTATCATTCCTCATGCTATCCAAGAAATATTTCAAAACATCTCTGAAAATATTAGCATTGACTCTAAGGTAAAAGTGTCTTATATAGAAGTATACAAGGAAGACCTAAGAGATCTTCTAGAATTGGAGACATCTATGAAGGATCTTCACATCCGAGAAGATGAAAAGGGAAACACAGGTAAAGTAGCCTACTTAATTGATAGTCTTCATTAGCAAATGAATATGATTTAATTCAGTTTCTGGATATTTTCCAAGGATTCTTTAAAAACAAACATAGAAACAAAATGCATTTGTTTTTGCTTTTAAATTGAATAGCTTATTGATTACCAGTAGCAGTTAACGCACCCAGGTGAAAAGTAGAAGTTCAGGGTGGTTGGTAAGATGAAGTTATTAAGGTGTAATTCCAAATACAGATGACCCTTGAACAATGTGGCGGGGAGGGTGGCGATTAGGGGTGCCGACCCTCTGCGCAGTCAGAAACCCAAGTATAATTTACAGTCGTCCTTCTGTATCCACAGTACTGCCTCAGCGGATTCAACTAACCTCAGATTGCGTAGTACTGTAGTATTTACTATTGAAAAAAATCCACATGTAAGTGGACCTGCGCAGTTCAAACCCGTGTTGTTCAAGGATCAACTGTAATTATTTCCTATAATTGCCACCTCCCCCGCCCCTGGGCTGATCTTAAGAAAGTGTGACATAGGCTAAATTAATTTTTGTACTTTTTTTTCTCCCAGAGTTACCCTGAGGTTGGGGATGGCTTCTCCCTTTGGTGTTTTGGTGTTCATCCAAGTTGATCCAAGAACTCTCCTTTCTTCCTTTCTGATTTTTGTCCCAGCACTCCTATTGCTTCCTCTTTTTTTTTTATTTTTTAATTTAGAGTTTATGTGTTTGCTCCTTCATATTGACATTTACTCGTCCTTTGTTGTGCTTCTCAAGGTCTGACGTTCTGTGCTGCCAACCTGTTAATCTCATTAAATATCTATTTGTTTGGAAATGGGAGAACGTTAGAATGGGAAGGTCAAAATACAAGTATTTTAAAGAATAACACTTTCTGATTTTCTGACTTAAAAGGTAGTATGTTCAACGTAGAACATTTTGAAAACATAGTAAAGTATAAGGAAGAAAGTTAAAGATCATCTTTAATCTCAGAACTCAGAAATAGCAACTTCCAATTTTGGTGTGTTTCCTTCCAGATTTCTTTTTCTACACACATCTGATTAAAAAAAAATACACTCACAACCCCACATATTGTATTGCATCTTATTTTTTCACTTAATATTTATATTGTAAGAATTTTCATGTCATTAAATATTTTTCAAATTTATGACTTCATGTGGTCATGCAATTTTGTCTTCTGAATATGTTATAATAATCGATTTGACTAATAGTCCATTGTTGGACATTTTGGTTGTTTCTAGATTTTCATGATTATTAATAACAATGACTGTTCTTCGATGTCTTCTCCTAAAAAACACATTTAGTGGAACCTTCCTCCTTCCTGGAGATGAAGGATCCTGGCAAGGGAGTGATTCCCTGGGGGAATTTCCTGGCAGTTAGGAAAGTAAGATGGCTCGCTCCTTCAGCAGCAGCCTGCAGGGGGCAGTAAAGCTCGCCTCTGTAGGCCCTGTCCTGGCAGCTCTGGCACTGCTGGATGTTTGAAGAAATTGGTTATTGTTTTGTTTTTTAGAAAGAAAGCATACATAGCACTTTGTGACCTTATTAGATAATTTTGTATAGTTTATCTTTTCTGGACGAAATCCAGACTGATGTTTTGAGCTTCTGTAAAATGTAATTATTGAGTGTTTTTATCTTTTATTAAAAGTTACCAAAAAAATACATGTTTATTGTAAAATAGACAGTACGTGTATACTAAAATAGATAGTATACACTATCACTCCTCATAAACTTAGTGATGGAAATACTCCACACCTGATAGCAATCCTGCAAAAATTTTGGTAGGATGTTAACAGTCTTAAGACAAATTACCACATATCTTATAAAATGTCCCAATTACAACCAAAATGCATTTGTTTGACACATTTATTGAGTTTCTCTGTATCAGGTGGTAGTTGGTATCCAACCTGGATGCTGCACAATTAGCATCACCTTGGAAGCTTTTTAAGAAATACTGATTTCTGGGCCCCACTTTTCACAGATTCTGATGAATTAGTTAAAGGTGGGGCGTGGGTGTTGGTACTTTCCCTTTTATAAAGCTCCCAGGTGATTTTCAGCTGGGTTTGAGGACCATAGATAGTGCTAAGCTATAGCCTAACATTAGAAAACTTTTAGAAAAGTTATACTATGCTTTATGGTTACATTGTTATATTTTATAATCACTGATCGTTTAGCACTCCCTGTTGTAGTACAGGTACATTAGAACTTTAAATGAACTGGGCTATTAAAAAAGGTGTCATGATGGAAACAATGCAAGAAAAATGAATATTTTTTAAAGAAACAGTGACATGACAAGATCTGATTAAAGAGGAAGCTTGGTGCTGTAATTCAAGCACAGACTTGGGAGGTTTACTGCTGTGATTCAAATCCCAAATCCACCTACTCCTTTTTGAAATATTTTTGGATATAAACAAATAGCACATGTAGTAAGCTTAGGTTATTTTGGGTTCTATTCTGCCGTTAAAATGAAACTTTTTTGCCTTTTTTGAATTGCCTTGCACTCTTATATTACGTAGGGGAAACCTGTTTTTAAAATGAATAAGCAACTTTATTTATATTGAAATTTTCATTTATCATTGGTTATTTACCAAAAACTTTAAACCTTAGGATGGCTTGAATATTAACGAAACTCAAAAGAAACTAATTTAATTTTAATTAATCTACTACTGATTAATTCTTTTGAGTTATATATATAATTAATCTATTATCTTTCAATCAGTATATTAGACTCTACAAATCAAAATACTGGAATAAAGAATTTTTCTTTTGTCATGTGTTTTAAAGAATTGAATGTGATGTGTGAGTCCAAAAAAAACCCACAGATTGTTTAAAACATACATATATATATGACATCTTTTAGAATTTAAACATCAAAATGAATGCCATCTATTGAAATAGTCCTGTTAGAAGATTATCTAAAATTATTTAATGATGTTGCTGATGTTACTTTTATTTTGAAATGCTATGAATTTTTTTAAAGGGACTGTCTTAGCTGGGCAGTATAAGCAAATGATAATTGTTGTGTGGTTAATTTAACTCTACTGGATTTTTATTAAAACTTGCTGTTGCTATTTTAAGTGATTGTTGGGGCCAAGGAATGCCAGGTGGAAAGTGCAGATGAAGTGATGAGTCTCCTGGAGATGGGGAATGCAGCCAGGCATACGGGTACCACCCAAATGAACGAGCACTCCAGTAGGTCACACGCGATTTTCACAATCAACCTTCGTCAAGTGATGAAAAATAAAGAGGCAGCTGAAGATGGATCGTGGTATTCCCATCAGGATATTGTCTCAAAGTTCCACTTTGTGGATTTGGCTGGATCAGAAAGAGTAACCAAAACAGGGAATACTGGTGAACGGTTCAAAGAATCCATTCAAATCAACAGTGGCTTGCTGGCTTTAGGAAACGTAATAAGCGCTCTTGGGGACCCACGCAGGAAGAGTTCACATATTCCATACAGGGATGCTAAAATTACCCGGCTTCTGAAAGATTCCCTGGGAGGCAGTGCCAAGACTGTCATGATCACCTGTGTCAGCCCATCCTCCTCGGATTTTGACGAGTCCTTAAATTCTCTCAAATATGCCAACAGAGCACGCAACATTAGAAATAAACCCACCTTAAACTTCAGCCCCGAGTCAGACCGTATGGGCGAAATGGAATTTGAGATTAAGTTGCTTCGAGAAGCTTTGCAAAGCCAGCAGGCTAGTAGCAGCCAAACTAGCCAGATCCATCGGGAGGGGACTCCTGATAAAAATAGGATCCATTCTCTTGAGGAGCAAGTTGCTCAGCTACAAGGAGAATGTTTGGGTTACCAAAATTGTTTAGAGGAAGCCTTTACCTTCCTGGTGGACTTAAAAGATTCTGTCAGACTAAACCAAAATCAGCAACACAAACTGCAGGAGTGGTTTAACGTGACCCAGGAGGTCACCTCATTCAGAGGACACCAAGGCATTGGAAACCTGGAAGAAGGACCACAGCATATTACAGTTCTCCAGCTGAAGCGAGAGCTTAAGAAATGCCAGGTACTTAGACACTACCTCTGTAAGTAACTTGTTTAAAGACTAAATTTATCTGGGCAAGTAAGAGTCGTTTTGGAATTTCAGAAGTTTTTTTGGAAAGGATTATATATAAAATCTTATTTGCCTTTACTCTGTTTCTTTCTCCCTTTTCCTATTGCTTTCTCCTCATAATTCATCACTTTCTTGGCTCCTCCTCCTTTCTCCTTCAAATGTATTTTAATTTGTTGTATTAATTAAGTAGGCTCTTGTGGGACTGGTCATTAATTTAGAGGATGAAAAGAAACACAGTTTCAGAACAAAATTAGGTTAAATTTTATTGAGTTTTTAATCCCTCTTTAGGTCAGTGCTTCTTGAAAGAAAAAAAGTACTTCATCCCTTGAGTTTGGTGTTTTGATTTTTTAGACAAACAAATAAATCATCATATTTGATAATATTTAAGGAATGTAGCTATGTACATGTATACATATTGTATATATGTATATTGAGTTGAAAATTACATTTTCCCACTTTTCATTTGAAAAACATTTGTTATTTAAAGATTATGTGTCACTGGGGAAATAATGGAGAATAGACATACCTAGTTCTGCTTATGTGGAGTTTGCAGTCTGGTGGGCAAATGGATATTCCACCATTTTTTTAAAAATAGGAAAACATACGTAATGACGGCTTTCTAGTTAGAAATCTTTCCTCAATATCTATTTGTATGTATTAGAAAGAAACCTCTATTACAGCAATTCTCAAACTTTTTGCTCACAAGGTTTCTTTACTTTCTTCAAATTGAGGTTCCCTAAAGAGCTTTTGTTTATGTGGGTTGTTATGTATTGCTATTTACCATATTAGAATTAAAACAACAAATTTAAACTATTAATTCACTCAGAACTAACAATAATAACCCGATTACATGTTAATATAAAGAACATTTTTTCATTAAAAATAACTATTTTCCAAAACAAAAAAATTTAATAACAGTGGAATTGCTTTATATTTTTGCAAATCTCTTTTCATGTCTGATTTAATAGAAGACAGGTGGATTTTCATATCTGTCAGCATGCAATTTGTTGCAATATGTTGTTTTAGTTGAAGTATATGAAGAAAATCCAGCCTCATCTAGATTTGTAGTTGGAAGAGAGGAATATTTTAATGACTTTTTCAGATAATTGTCGATATTCTTTCACATTACATCAAAACTCAACAAGCGGAAATTTCCTAAAGTTTACCTGCAATGTGGGATTTGAAACCATTTTGTTACATTAACATTCACTGATTTTTATCTTGTACTTTGAATGGATCTTTTTTCCACACATGATTTTGAATCAACATGCATTGGACACTTGAAAAATATTTGTTTACTAAGTTATGCAGATCTTTCAATGCTGACACGTTTCACTATACAGTATCAAAAAAATCACATTCCTTAATATCACCACTGACCTCACCTGCAAAGTCTTTAATTACTGGAAGCTGTCAAGTTTACAGTAGCAGAAGTGTTTTCCAAAATTCTAATTTTTGCATGAAACTTGAATTTTATCATTTGCAACAAATACTATTAGTTGTTTTCCTTGAAATGATGGTTCTGTCACACATACAAGTGTGAATAGTTTGTCTGTTGTTCTTTAGAGTAAAAATAGCACCCTATGAAAAATGTGGCTAGTTCAGCTTGCAACTCAAACAATTGCACAAGATTTTTTGCCCCAGATAACTATCACCCTTCAGTATACAGCACAACTACTTTATGCATACCTCCCATTTGACACATAGAATACTAAAAAAGTGCTCATGTGTTGAGATTTAATAAAATCATGTTTATTTCTTCATCAAGATATTCTTAAGTGAAACTGACATTTGTTGGTTTGTTTGTATTGTTAGTGCACAGCAGTGAAGAATACAGTGACTACCACTACAGTTTGGTAACACTTTCTTTATTCATACTAGAAGCCAGCAGTTTTACATATCATTGTTTTTGCACCATCAGTACAAATGACAACATGGTGTAAAAGGCAAATATCATTTTAGTATAACTAGGAAAATGGTTTTAACCTCATGGATACCCTGAAAGGATCTAAGGTTAATGCTAAAAGAGTCACTACTGAATACACTATGAGAACTGCTGCTCTTTTACAAAGCTTTGATCTTTAAATATAAGCATATAAAGTACTACTTTTAAAATCATGGATTTTATTTTTTTTAAAGGCAGTAACTCTGCTCTGCCTTTTTCTTAAATAGAGCAGGCCTGGCCCTTCCTCTTTGGTATAAGAAACTGGCAGAACATTAAGTACAGGTAATAGGAAGCTTGAACTTTGTGGTACACTATAGGAGTTGGTGGTAGAAAGCATGCTTCTAAGATGACTGATTTTGGAAGCCCACAAAACCCAGCTGCTTGGGGGTGAGATGGGTAGTAACCTCCTCTCTCCATCTGTTGGAAACTCTAAATTTAAACTTGCTCTAGATTATGTACTCTAGATTATGATATCCCAAAGATATTAACAGTCTTGAAAAATGGTACCATGATCAGATTGTTTTGGGAAATGCTAGATTGCAAAAAACAAACAGGTTTCTTAATCCAAAGACTTCCCAGAACTTTGAAAAATACTGATGTATATTATGAGTCTCCAGGTGAGAGATATAGCATTCAGTGTTTCCCAATTTAAAAAAATGGATTCCCTTTTTTGGTCTGCAATCTTCTAGGCCTAGTAATCTATGGATACCACTGAACAGCAAATAGACAAATGATTGGTGTCATTCCTTACCCCATATGTCTCTTTAAAAAATTGTTTTTTAAACTTCATTTTCTGTTCTTTTTTTTTCTGTGAGAGAATATAGTAGTTAAGAACATGGGTAACAAACTTCCAAGGTTTGAATCCCAGCTCCTCTGTTTACTAGCTCTCTGACCTTGGACAAATACTTAACCTCTCTGTGCTTCAGTTTCCCTACCTGTAAAATGGAAACACTAATAATAAGCTCCATTTAGGGTTGCTTTGAAAGCTATTAGAGCATTATTAGTTCCCATAAAGTGATGAGAAAGATGCCTGAGCTATAGTAAGGCTCAATACACGTTAGCCTATTATGATCTCCTCTCATTTATTCTTCATCTGCCTGGGCCTAGGTTATACATCTGTGGCAGCTAAGGGATTGGACTCAGTAGTTGTAGGTAGGGCCACGTGCCAGGGGTTCTGTGAAGGCAGCTCATCCCCTCATAAATACCTCTTAAGCCTCTTTGTTACTTTTCTACTCCATAATTTGAACACAAGAACAGTATGTGAACATGAATATACTCAACAGATAAACACTTTTAAATAAATAATAAACAATAAAACTGTAGTTTATAAAGTATATGTAAAAATATTTAAATACGCAGCACTGGGAGAGCAGTTACATTTTAAGCTTCTCGGATGGGCAATTAATTGCCCATAGCAGAGGGTATTAACTAATGAGAATTATAGTTATATTTTATTTTAGAAAGAGAAAAGTCATAAAGGTCATATAAATATATAGGGTTATAAGGACCATCAGGGTCATGCGTCCCCTCCTTATTTGGTCATTCAAAGATCCCAAGCAGGAGGGAGGGGCAAGATGGCGGAAGAGTAAGACGCGGAGATCACCTTCCTCCCCACAGATACATGAGAAATACATCTACACGTGGAACTGCTCCTACAGAACACCCACTGAACGCTGGCAGAAGACGTCAGACCTCCCAAAAGGCAAGAAAATCCCCACGTACTTGGTCTGAGCCGTGTGGATGAAAGGCTCTTGGTGCTCCAGCCAGGCATCAGGGCTGTGCCTCTGAGGTGGGAGAGCCAACTTCAGGACACTGGTCCACAAGAGACCTCCCAGCTCCACGTAATACCAAACGGCGAAAATCTCTCACAGATCTCCATCTCAACATTAAGACCCAGCTTCACTCAACGACCAGCAAGCTACAGTGCTGGACACCCTATGCCAAACAACTAGCAAGAGAGGAACACAGCCCCATCCATTAACAGAGAGGCTGCCTAAAATCATAATAAGGCCACAGACACCCCAAAACACACCACCAGACGTGGACGAACCCACCAGAAAGACAACATCCAGCCTCATCCACCAGAACACAGGCACTAGTTCCCTCCACCAGGAAACCTACACAACCCACTGAACCAACCTTAGCCACTGGGGACAGATACCAAAAACAATGGGAACTACGAACCTGCAGCCTGTGAAAAGGAGACCCCAAACACAGTAAGATAAGCAAAATGAGAAGACAGAAAAACACACAGCAGATGAAGGAGCAGGGTCAAAACACACCAGACCTAACAAATGAAGAGGAAATAGGTAGTCTACCTGAAAAAGAATTCAGAATAATGATAGTAAGGATGATCCAAAGTCTTGGAAATAGAATAGACAAAATGCAAGAAACATTTAACAAGGACATAGAAGAACTAAAGAGGAACCAAGCAACGATGAAAAGCACAATAAATGAAATTAAAAATACTCTAGATGGGATCAATAGCAGAATAACTGAGGCAGAAGAACGGATAAGTGACCTGGAAGATAAAATGGTGGAAATAACTACTGCAGACCAGAATAAAGAAAAAAGAATGAAAAGAACTGAGGACAGTCTCAGAGACCTCTGGGACAACATTAAACGCACCAACATTCGAATTATAGGGGTCCCAGAAGAAGAAGAGAAAAAGAAAGGGACTGAGAAAATATTTGAAGAGATTATAGTTGAAAACTTCCCTAATATGGGAAAGGAAATAGTTAATCAAGTCCTGGAAGCACAGAGAGTCCCATACAGGATAAATCCAAGGAGAAACACACCAAGACACATATTAATCAAACTATCAAAAATTAAATATAAAGAAAACATATTAAAAGCAGCAAGGGAAAAACAACAGATAACACACAAGGGCATCCCCATAAGGTTAACAGCTGATCTTTCAGCAGAAACGCTGCAAGCCAGAAGGGAGTGGCAGGATATACTTAAAGTGATGAAGGAGAAAAACCTGCAACCAAGATTACTCTACCCAGCAAGGATCTCATTCAGATTTGATGGAGAAATTAAAACCTTTACAGACAAGCAAAAGCTGAGAGAGTTCAGCACCACCAAACCAGCTTTACAACAAATGCTAAAGGAACTTCTCTAGGCAAGAAACACAAGAGAAGGAAAACACCTACAATAACAAACCCAAAACATTTAAGAAAATGGGAATAGGAACATACATATCGATAATTACCTTAAATGTAAATGGATTAAATGCTCCCACCAAAAGACACAGACTGGCTGAATGGATACAAAAACAAGACCCATATATATGCTGTCTACAAGAGACCCACTTCAGACCTAGAGACACATACAGACTGAAAGTGAGGGGATGGAAAAAGATATTCCATGCAAATGGAAATCAAAAGAAAGCTGGAGTAGCAATTCTCATATCAGACAAAATAGACTTTAAAATAAAGACAATTACAAGAGACAAAGACGGACACTATATAATGATCAAGGGATCGATCCAAGAGGAAGGTATAACAATTGTAAATATTTATGCACCCAACATAGGAGCACCTCAATACATAAGGCAAATACTAACAGCCATAAAAGGGGAAATCGACAGTAACACAATCATAGTAGGGGACTTTAACACCCCACTTTCACCAATGGACAGATAATCCAAAATGAAAATAAATAAGGAAACACAAGCTTTAAATGATACATTAAACAAGATGGACTTAATTGATATTTATAGGACATTCCACCCAAAAACAACAGAATACACATTTTTCTCAAGTGCTCATGGAACATTCTCCAGGATAGATCATATCTTGGGTCACAAATCAAGCCTTGGTAAATTTAAAAAAATTGAAATCGTATCAAGTATCTTTTCCGACCACAACGCTATGAGACTAGATATCAATTACAGGAAAAGATCTGTAAAAAATACAAACACATGGAGGCTACACAATACACTACTTAATAACGAAGTGATCACTGAAGAAATCAAAGGGGAAATCAAAAAATACCTAGAAACAAATGACAATGGAGACACGACGATCCAAAACCTATGGGATGCAGCAAAAGCAGTTCTAAGAGGGAAGTTTATAGCAATACAAGCCTACATCAAGAAACAGGAAACATCTCGAATAAACAACCTAACCTTGCACCTAAAGCAATTAGAGAAAGAAGAACAAAAAAACCCCAAAGCTAGCAGAAGGAAAGAAATCATAAAGATCAGATCAGAAATAAATGAAAAAGAAATGAAGGAAACAATAGCAAAAATCAATGAAACTAAAAGCTGGTTCTTGAGAAGATAAACAAAATTGATAAACCATTAGCCAGACTCATCAAGAGAAAAAAGGAGAAGACTCAAATTAATAGAATTAGAAATGAAAAAGGAGAAGTAACCACTGACACTGCAGAAATACAAACGATCATAAGAGATTACTACAAGCAACTCTATGCTAATAAAATGGACAACCTGGAAGAAATGGACAGATTCTTAGAAATGCACAACCTGCCGAGACTGAACCAGGAAGAAATAGAAAATATGAACAGACCAATCACAAGCACTGAAATTGAAACTGTGATTAAAAATCTTCCAACACACAAAAGCCCAGGACCAGATGGCTTCACAGGCGAATTCTATCAAACATTTAGAGAAGAGCTAACACCTATCCTTCTCAAACTCTTCCAAAATATTGCAGAGGGAGGAACACTCCCCAACTCATTCTACGAGGCCACCATCACCCTGATACCAAAACCAGGCAAAGATGTCACAAAGAAAGAAAACTACAGGCCAATATCACTGATGAACATAGATGCAAAAATCCTCAACAAAATACTAGCAAACAGAATCCAACAGCACATTAAAAGGATCATACACCATGATCAAGTGGGGTTTATTCCAGGAATGCAAGGATTCTTCAATATACGCAAATCAATCAACGTGATACATCATATTAACAAATTGAAGGAGAAAAACCATATGATCATCTCAATAGATGCAGAGAAAGCTTTCGACAAAATTCAACACCCATTTATGATAAAAGTCCTGCAGAAAGTAGGCATAGAGGGAACTTTCCTCAACATAATAAAGGCCGTATATGACAAACCCACAGCCAACATTGTCCTCAATGGTGAAAAACTGAAACCATTTCCACTAAGATCAGGAACAAGACAAGGTTGCCCACTCTCACCACTATTATTCAACATAGTTTTGGAAGTGTTAGCCACAGCAATCAGAGACGAAAAAGAAATAAAAGGAATCCAAATCGGAAAAGAAGAAGTAAAGCTGTCGCTGTTTGCAGATGACATGATACTATACATAGAGAATCCAAAAGATGCTACCAGAAAACTACTAAAGCTAATCAATGAATTTGGTAAAGTAGCAGGATACAAAATTAATGCACAGAAATCTCTTGCATTCCTGTATACTAATGATGAAAAATCTGAAAGTGAAATTAAGAAAACACTCCCGTTTACCATTGCAACAAAAAGAATAAAATACCTAGGAATAAACCTACCTAAGGAGACAAAAGACCTGTATGCAGAAAATTATAGGACACTGATGAAAGAAATTAAAGATGATACAAATAGATGGAGAGATATACCATGTTCTTGGATTGGAAGAATAAACATTGTGAAAATGACTCTGCTACCCAAAGCAATCTACAGATTCAATGCAATCCCTATCAAACTACCACTGGCATTTTTCACAGAACTAGAACAAAAAATTTCACAATTTGTATGGAAACACAAAAGACCCCGAATAGCCAAAGCAATCTTGAGAACGAAAAATGGAGCTGGAGGAATCAGGCTCCCTGACTTCAGACTATATTACAAAGCTACAGTAATCAAGACAGTTTGGTACTGGCACAAAAACAGAAATATAGATCAATGGAACAGGATAGAAAGCCCAGAGATAAGCCCACGCACATATGGTCACCTTATCTTTGATAAAGGAGGCAAGCATATACAGTGGAGAAAAGACAGCCTCTTCAATAAGTGGTGCTGGGAAAATTGGACAGGTACATGTAAAAGTATGAAATTAGAACACTCCCTAACACCATACACAAAAATAAACTCAAAATGGATTAAAGACCTAAGTGTAAGGCCAGACACTATCAAACTCTTAGAGGAAAACATAGGCAGAACACTGTATGACATAAGTCACAGCAAGATCCTTTTTGACCCAGGTCCTAGAGAAATGGAAATAAAAACACAAATAAACAAATGGGACCTAATGAAACTTAAAAGCTTTTGCACAGCAAAGGAAACCATAAACAAGACCAAAAGACAACCCTCAGAATGGGAGAAAATATTTGCAAATGAAGCAACGGACAAAGGATTAATCTCCAAGATTTACAAGCAGCTCATGCAGCTCAATAACAAAAAAACGAACAACCCAATCCAAAAATGGGCAGAAGACCTAAATAGACATTTCTCCAAAGAAGAGATACAGATTGCCAACAGACACATGAAAGAATGCTCAACATCATTAATCATTAGAGAAATGCAAATCAAAACTACAATGAGGTATCATCTCACACCGGTCAGAATGGCCATCATCAAAAAATCTAGAAACAATAAATGCTGGAGAGGGTGTGGAGAAAAGGGAACACTCTTGCACTGTTGGTGGGAATGTAAATTGATACAGCCACTATGGAGAACAGTATGGAGGTTCCTTAAAAAACTAAAAATAGAACTACCATATGACCCAGCAATCCCACTACTGGGCATATACCCTGAGAAAACCATAATTCAGAAAGAGTCATGTACCAAAATATTCATTGCAGCTCTGTTTACAATAGCCAGGACATGGAAGCAACCTAGGTGTCCATCATCGGATGAATGGATAAAGAAGATGTGGCACATATATACAATGGAATATTACTCAGCCATAAAAAGAAATGAAATGGAGGTGTTTGTAATGAGGTGGATGGAGTTAGAGTCTGTCATACAGAGTGAAGTAAGTCAGAAAGAGAAAAACAAATACAGTATGCTAACACATATATATGGAATCTAAGGGAAAAAAAAAAAAAAAGAGGTCATGAAGAACCTAGTGGCAAGATGGGAATAAAGACACAGACCTACTAGAGAATGGACTTGAGGATATGGGGAGGGGGAGGGGTGAGATGTGACAGGGTGAGAGAGTGTCATGGACATATATACACTACCAAATGTAAAATAGATAGCTAGTGGGAAGCAGGCGCATAGCACAGGGAGATCAGCTCGGTGCTTTGTGACCACCTAGAGGGGTGGGATAGGGAGGGTGGGAGGGAGGGAGATGCAAGAGGGAAGAGATATGGCAACATATGTATATGTGTAACTGATTCACTTTGTTGTAAAGCAGAAGCTAGCACACCATTGTAAAGCAATTATACTTCAATAAAGATGTTTAAAAAAAAAAAAAAAAGATCCCAAGCAGAGAAAAGAGGGGACTTGCCCAAAGTCCCAAGGGAAGGCTGTGTAGCAAATTCAAGGCTGGCCTCAGTCTGTGGGTTCCCAGTTCAGAGGCCCATCCACCTCCACGCCACCACCTGAGGGGTCACGCACATGCTCTGGTTTTGTGAATTAAATCTTGTTTGTAAAGAGAGCACCATTTTGTAAATAGCTACTCATTCTTCTCTTTTCCTGTGGCTTAGCGGAAAGAGCGTAGGCTTCGGATCTAGAAAGGCCCTGGAGTTGACTGTCAGGAATTTGGTTTATCCAGTGTGTTGTCCTGGGAAGAGGTGTTAACTCACTGAGCTTTAGTTTCTTCATGAAAAAAGAATCATGTCTATTCAGTGAGATATTTTTAAAATGCCAAGTAGCCATGCCAATCTAGCATAAAGTAGACCCTTGACCAATGTTAATTTTCTGTTTATTTAGTTCAAAGTTTGTTTTAAAAGTATTATTTGCATATCCTGAGTTTATTTGGAGACAGGCAAACTAAGAAAACTATATGTTTAACCATATTTCCAGACATCTTCAAAATATATCTCTTTTTAGTGAAAGGGTACAAAATTAGCAAATGTTCTTTATTTAAACATCCAAATGCATTGTTATACTCTATAGGCCAGTTTGGGAAATGTGACCTCTCTGATTTTTAAAAACCCACATTAAAATCTCATGGCAATTCTAGAAAACTTATAAATATCTCATTGAATGTACTCTAGAACTTGAATAACTGGCTTCAATCTTAAAATGCAGGAAATAAAAATAAGGAAAATCTTCCTATCTTTGTGGTGATTAATTCTTACATTATAGCAGTAATAGGTCCTCTCAGCTGTTTCGGCCTTTCTTATAAAGAAACCAGAAACAAAGGATAAGACAATTTTAAGAGACATCTTCAAGGTGTCATTATCATTAAACCACAGTTTTTGTGGTATTATGTGGGCTCTCTCGAGTGTTTTCCACATTGAATCTCTCTTGTGCTTTCTTTCCCTCCTCCCAGTGTGCTCTTGCTGCTGATGAAGTAGTATTTAATCAGAAGGACCTGAAAGTGAAGGAACTAAAGAATCAAATGCAAATGATGATGCAGGAAAACAAAGGACATGTTATATCTTTGAAAGAAGCGCAGAAAGTGAATAGGTTGCAGGTAGAGTTTTTTAATGTACCTTGCTCTGTATATTTCATTGGAATAGTACATGACTAAATAAAATAGCACTGTAAATGATAAGTGGGAATGTTTGCAAAAATAGGTTTCAAATGAAGAGTTATGAACACAAGCACCTGAAAGAGTTATTACAGTTTTCCTCCTAAATTGGTGTGAAGGGAAAACATTTTTATTGTTAGCTTGACTTATATTTCAAAAATACAAAACCTTATACCCAGGAGCTTAATTTGCAAATCATGTTATGGTTATCCTTTCTTTATACTTTCCCTTCCGTTGTTTGCCAAAGTAATAGGCAATGTGATATTGTCAAGTGTTGGAAGGTAAACACATAATTTAAACTTTTTGATTTGTTAGATTATCATTTTATACTCCATCAGTGATTTGCTCTTTAATTTTGGCTAAATCTTTCAATTTCTCTATCTTAGCTTTTCTGTATTAACATGGATGTGCCTGCAGAGTAACATGGTATGTCCCTAAATATTATACTCCCTGGCTATGAACCCTACCACCCCCCAAACAGTTAATTTCATTTAAAGCCTTTAGCTTCCTATCAAGGAGTAACTACTGCCCTGAGTAATAATCTGATTCAGGACAAATTAGACTTTGATTTTGACATTATTTTTGTTTTCTTTTTTAACCCTTCTAATTCTGTAATAATTTAAAAACATAAAACATATATAAAATAAAATGTGTTGTTCAGTGATTTATCACAAAGAGAACAGCTGGGTAACCACCACCAGTTCAAGAAATAGCACACTGCCAGCCCCTCGGAAGCCCTTAGTCTCTCCTCCTCGGAGAGAGCTGCTCTCCTAATTTTCATAATGATAATTTCCTTGCTTTGCTTTGTGGTTTTACTATGTATCCTTGAACACTACAGTTTAGTTTTTGGAATTTTTATAAATTTAATCATTCAATATATATTCTTTAGTATCTGGTTGCTTTTATTGAACATTTTATCTGTTCTGATTCATCCACGTTGTTGTGTGTAGCTGTAGCTTGATTAGTTTATAGCTGTACAGGATTTCATTGTATGAATATACCACAATTTATTTTTCTGTTCTACTGTTGATAGACATTTTTTTTCTATGAATTTTCTTAAACATGTCTCCTGGTGCACACGCACACACATTTCTTTTGGATTTGTGCCTAGGAGTTGAATTGCTAGGTCATAGGGTAGGTGAATCTTCAACTTTAGTAAATGATACCAAACTTGTTTTCCGGTTTAAACTTGCACCAGCACTGTATGAGCAATCCTGCTGCTCCACTTGCTTGCCAGCATTCGTTATTGTAAATTTTTAAATCTTAGGCAATCTGGTAGGTATGTAATATTATTTTATTGTGGTTTTAATTTGCACTTCCCCGATGACTGGTGAAGTTGAGCACTTCTTCATGTTTTTTTGCTATTTGGATACCTTCTTTTGTGAAATGCTCATTGAAGTTTCTTGCTTGCTTTCCTATTGGACTGAGTCTTTCTATATTATCTTCTAGGAGCTTTATTGTTTTGCCTTTTACATTTTGCTGTACAGTTCTCCTGAAATTGATTTTTGTGTATGGGGTAAAGTAAAGGTCAAATTTCAATTTTTTTCCATATAGATATCCATTTGTTCCAGCGTCACTTTTTGAAAAGACCATCTTTTCACCACTGTTCTGAGTGCTGTCTTTGTCATAAGTCAAGGTTCATTCATGCGTGCATCTATTGTATATTTCTGGGACTTCTGTTGTATCCCATTGGTTTTTCTGTCTTTGGACCAATGTCACCTTTCTTATTTATTGCAGGTTCCTAATAAGTCTAGATATTCTGTAGAGCAAGGCCTCTGCTCTGTTTCCCTCCTCCCCAAGAATGTCTTGGTTGCTCCATATAAATTTTAGAATCAGCTTTTCAAGGACCACAAAAACAAAACAAAACAAAACAAAAAACTTTTTTGTGATTTTGGCTGGGATTGCATTAAATCTATAAGATACCTTTGGAAAGAGTTAACATCTTTTGATCATGAGTCTTTTCACTAACCCATGAACATGGTATATTCCTCCATTTACTCATGTTTTCTTTGGTTTTTCTCAATAATGACTCTTTTGTGTGTATGTAGAAGTATTGCACATCTTTTGTTAGGTTCATTCCCAGGTACTTAATTTTTTTATGTGATTATAAATGGAATCTTTTCAGATTTTCATTTTCTTAATTGTTTGTTGGTATGTGTAACTGTATTGATTTGTTTATGTTGATAGCTTATACCCAGCAACCTGATTAAATTCATTTTTTAATTCTGATATTTTATGTAAATTCTTTATGGTTTTCATTTATAATTATGTCATCTGCAAATGATGACATTTTTATTTCTTCCTTTATGATCCTTATACCTTTTTTTTTTTTAACTTTACTTCATTGACTGACATCTTTAATACAGTGTTGAATACAAGTGTTGATACCAAGCATCCTTGTCTTGTTTCCAACTGCAGAGGAAAAGCTTTCACTGTTTCACTATTAAGTATCATGTTTGCTGTAGATTTTTTTTTTTTTTTTTACTTTTTGGCTGCATTGTGCGGTATGCGGAACTTCCCCGACCAGGATCAACCTATGCCCCCTGCAGTGGAAGTGTGGAGTCTTAACTGCTGGACCACCAGGGAAGTCCCGATATATATATTTTTTAATTTATCCTTTATCAAACCAAGGAAAATTTCTTTGCTGAGAATTTTTATTATGAATGGATATTAAATTTTATCAAATAATTTTTCTTTATCATGATTTCCTCCCTTTATTCTGTTAATGTGGTGAATTATATTGATTTTTCTAATTTTTAAACCAATCTTATATTCCTGGAATAAACCTTTCTTTGGGTCATGATGTATTGTGTTGGGGGTCCCCAAGACCACCCTCAGGTTGGATGATGCACTAGGAGGACTCAGCATATAGTTGTGCTCATGGCTAAGATTTATTACTGTGAAAGGAGAGCAAAGGGAACGGGGACATAGAGTGAAGTCCCGGAGAAACCAGGCACAAGCTTCCAAGAGTTGTCTCCCGTTGGAGTCACCCACATGTACTTGATTCCCCCAGCAAAGACTGTGACAACTCACGTGAAATGTTGTCTACCAAGGAAACTCAGTAGAGACTCAGGTTTTATTGAGGGCTGGTAATGAAGGCATTCTCTGCCCAGCATGTACCAAAATTCCAGACTACCAGAAGGAAAGCAGGTGTTCAGCATAAACCACCTTGTCTGTACAAACACTTTGAGCACAGTGAGCCACTCTTACCAGTTAGGGTGTTGGGAACCCTCTTAAGATCCAAGCTCCCAGACACCAGCCAATGGACAACCTCTTAAGCAGGTCTTTCAAAGGATAGCAGTCAGGTCTGCTGTGTTAACTGTTTTCTACAAGTGTCCTTGATTTGGTTTGTGATTATTTTGTTTAGGATTTTAGCATCTCTATTCATGTGTGAGATTAGCCTATATTTTCCTTTCTCAAAATATTCTTGTTAGATATTGTAACAAATTAGGTTAGCCTAATAATGTAGGTTAGGTAGCATTCCTTCTCTTTCTATACTTTGGAAGAGTGTGTGAAAAATTAGTGTTATTTCTTCGTTAAGTGTTTGGTTGAATTCACCTGAAAAACATTTGGGACTGGAACATTTCTTTGTGGAATGTTTTATTATGAATTCAATCATATTTTCTTTTTGCCCCCCTTTTGATAAGGTTTATTTGTCTAAGAATCTGACAACTGTGTCTAAGTTTTCATATTTATTGGCATAAGTTTGTAATAGTCTCTTATATCTTTAATGTTTTTAGACATGTGATGATATCCCCCTTTTCATTCCTGGTTATTTGTGCCTTCTCTCTTTTTTTTTTTCCTTGATCAGCTTCACCAGGGGTTTATCAATTTTATTAGTCTCTTCAGAGAAGAAATTCTTGACTTTGTTGATCTTCTCTAGTATATGTTTATTTATTATTTAATTAATTTCTACCCTTATCTTTATTATTTAATTTTTTCTGCTTTTTTGGGGGATAGGATCCTATGCTATCTTTCTAAATTCTTTAGATGGATGCTTAGTTCCATTGATTTTTAGCCTTTCTATATATTTTTAGCCTTCTATAATATATGCATTTAAATTTATATGTTTCCTCCTAAGCTTATTTTTACCTGCATTCCACATTTGCCTCAAAATATTTCCTAATTTTTATTGTGACTTTTTTCTTTGACCTATGGGTTATATAGTTATTTTATTTCCAACACATGGAGGATTTCTTTTTATTAAGTTTTAGCTTAGTTGCATTTATTAATTTTTAGCTTAATTGTATGATTTCAGTTCTTTGTGTTGAAACTTGCTTTATGGCTTAGCATAAGGCCAGTTTTTGTAGATACTACAGAAGTGTTTGAAAAGAATGTGTATTCTGCAATCATTGGGTTCTCTTAATCCTGTTTATCCTGTTATTCAAATCTATATTTTTACTCACTTTTTTGGGGTCTTTTTGTCATATCAGTGATTTAGAGTGATGTTAAAATCTCCCACTATAATTTTGGATTTGTCTTGAGAATAGTGACCATTTTTGCATTATATATGTTTAAGCTCGGTTATTAAGTACATAGAAATGTAGAATTGTTACATCATCCTGGTGAATTGACCTTTTTTTTTTAATCACTTTTTACCTCATTTTATCTCTTCTAATGGTTTTTGCCTTAAAGTCTATTTTATATTAATATAGCTATACCAGCTTTCTTTTGATTAATATTTACATGGTATCTCTTTTTCCATCTTCTTTTTAATCTTTCTATGTCTATTTTAGTTGTGTTTCTTGTAATTAGCAGGTTAGATAATTTTACAATTCTTTCTGACAGTCCTTATCCTTTAATTGGATTACTTAGTTCATTTCTGAATTTAACATAATTACTATTACATTCTGGTTATAATCCCACCATTGTGATTTTTACTTATCCTATCTGCTCTATGTTCCTTTTTCTCTCCTTCTTACCTTCTTTTGGATTAATTGTGTATTTTTAAATTTACTTCATTACCTTAGAAGTTGTACTTTCACTTTTTTTAGTGGTTATTCTGGAGAGTATACCATGCACCCTTGACTTAATACAGACTAATATTAATTGGTATTTTTACCCTTTTCCTAGAGAGTATAAGGACTCCATTTAATATTCCCCATCAACTTATATGCTATTGATATTTTATATTTTAATTATCTGAATACATGACTTTTAAAATAAAGTTACATTTTATAGCTCAGCATTAACACAGTGAAAGTTTAGGTTTTTTTTTTTCTCCTATTTAAACATTTTAATACATGTGAAATATTAAGATGAATGACATTTCTTGTTTACATAATTTTGTGCTTATAAAACAAAGATTGATGTTAGAGCTTTCTAGATTGGATATACTTCAAAATTTTTCTTTAGAGGATATGTAAGAAGCTAAACCACACACGGTGTCTCTCTCCGCCCCCCCCATAATTTGTTCTGCCTTTGATTTCCAAGTTCTTTCTCCCACGACTCTCAATTGCCTATCTTCTATCTCTTTGTGTTTCTGGCTTTATTTTTCACTGAGTAAAGGCTTTCACTTCACTGCACCTGTTACCACTTTCTGTCCCCTTTGCTGTCACCTCAGCTATTTGCAATTTTCTACACTTTTCAACTTTCTAGTCTCTTGTTACTTCTTGGATTTCACTCTAAAGGTTCAAACTTTTATAAAGATCAGCTAATCATAGTGCTTCAGGTTGGCAAGCTAACCAGTCACAGTGTGTGGGGCACTGTCTTGCACACTCTTTAGGCTGTATTTATTGGTGCTTACTATTCAAAAGTTTTTACCACTCAGGACAATCCTAAATTCTTGTGAACACCAGAAGGCTAGTCTTTGTTTTTTTGTTTTTTGGGTTTTTTTTTTTTTTTAGAAAAAAAATTTTTTTTTTTTTTTGGCTGAGCCACGCACCCTACAGGATCTTAGTTCCCCGACCAGGGATGGAACCTGCGCCCCCTGCTGTGGAAGTGCGGAGTCTTAACCGCTGGACCGCCAGGGAAGTCCCAGAAGGCTAGTCTTTGGATAAATGAGGTTTTACTGTTTTGTTAAGGTAGTTGTAATTTTGGTCGATGTACAGTTATTTTTAATCATTACATACATACTGAGGTTCTGTGTTTTTAAAATTCTTATCTCTCTTCTACAAAGAATGAAAAAATAATAGAACAACAACTTCTTGTGGATCAACTGAGTGAAGAACTAACAAAACTTAACCTGTCAATGACTTCGTCAGTTAAGGAAACTTGTGGAGATGGGCCAGATGCCAGGATACCTGAAAAGAGACCATATACTGTACCATTTGATACCCGTTTGGGGCATTATATTTATATTCCAGCAAGATCAGATTCCAGGAAGGTAAAGTCTAAGCATTAATTTCTTTCTTATTATGAGATTTAAAAAATATTGTATATAATATAATGTCACAGTGTATTTGTATAGTCTTAGCAGGGTTTTTTTCCATTTGGTTTCACACACTTTTGTTTATACTCTTCTTTTTTGTTTGTTATGTATACTCTTTTTTAAATCATGCTTCTTTTTAATAAAAAAATTAATAGGTAGGAGAATGTATAGATATATTTGGAAGGAATAGTTGAAGATAATGCTTACATTTATCAAGGAGAAAAAAGCTACCCTTTGCCATTGTATTTTTAGACATGACTAAGTCTGATATCTTCATGAATTTCTTCTATCTTTAATTATACCAAGTTGATGAGGTTGGAGGTATTTATTTTGACTTATTTGGTCTGTCTAATTATTTTCAAAATGACATTTATGTGTTATTCAGTCTTGCCAAGTCTGACATAATCAAGACTATATAAAAGTGAGAATGAAGTTTCATCTTAATTTTTATTTATTTATAAAAATATGTGTGTGGGTGGTAAACATGTGCACACACTGATTTCTCTTGAAAAATCAAGGAATCTCCACCATGGAAAAGACTAATTAGCAGATTCATGAATTTTGGTTTCCATTTATTAATTTTAGGACTGGAAATGATTTGTTTGAGATCTATACATTGGTTACAGTCAAAGGGATAAGAAATATGAGAGGTGTCATAGACTTTGCAGTCAGGCTGGCTTGGGTGTGAATACCATCTCTACGGTGTAGGCCTGGATGGATGACTAAAACCGTGTGAACCCCAGGCTCCTTATCTGTCAGAATGGGGGACCTGTGGGGGTGTATGGAGGATTTACATGAGATGGTGACTCCAGAAGTGCCTGGCACACTGCATCCTAACACATGTTCACGGGGTGCCTCTACTATGTCCCAGGCTCCATGCCTCAGAGCGAGTAGGAGAGATGCTACTGTTACCTCTATAGTTTTCAATTTTGAGTGGTTGGATTTAAAATTTAAACCATCGTTACTATTAATTTCAGTTAAACTTTTTAGAGTTATTGACATTTTCTTCTTGGTTGAATACATGGTAAATTTTCATAGAACATTTGAGAAGAAAGATAAGATCTTTGTAGGATTCAAATTGGATATCTATTAATTCAACTTAATTATATATCAAGTCTTCTATATTAAAAAAACTTTTTTTTTACTATTGTCTAGTAATGTGAAAGAATTTCCTGTTTCTGTTCATTCTTTGTTTTTTTAAAAAAAATTTTTTTTGGCTACGTTGGGTCTTCATTGCTGCATGCGGGCTTTCTCTAGTTGTGGCGAGCGGGGGCTACTCTTCGTTGCAGTGCGCGGGCTTCTCATTGAAGTGGCTTCTCTTGTTATGGAGCATGGGCTCCAGGCGCACGGGCTTCAGTAGTTGTGGCACGTGGGCTCAGTAGTTGTGGCTCGCGGGCTCTAGAGTGCAGGCTCTATAGTTGTGGCACACGGGCTTAGTTGCTCCACAGCATGTGGGATCTTCCCTGACTAGGGCTCAAACCTGTGTTCCCTGCATTGGCAGGCAGATTCTTAACTACTGCGCCACCAGGGAAGTCCCTCTGTTCATTCTTTTATTTTATAATAATAACAACGTTTTTTTCTGATTATAAAAGTTAGACATATTTATTATCTCTCTCAGTCTCTGTTTCTTTCTCTTTTTACTAGACGTTCACACACACGCACACACACACATTCTTTGAGGAGACAGAGCTCCATGGTCTCTTGAGAAGGGGTTAGGCCCCTCTGTTCCTTTTTTTTTTCAAGATTTTTTAAAAAAAATAAATTTATTTATTTATTTATGGCTGTGTTGGGTCTTTGTTGCTGTGCATGGGCTTTCTCTAGTTGCAGTGAGCGGGGGCTACTGTTCGTTGCAGTGCACGGGCTTCTCATTGTGGTGGCTTCTCTTGTTGCGGAACACGGGCTCTAGGCGTGCAGGCTTTCGTAGCTGTGGCACGTGGGCTCAGTAGTTGTGGCTCCTGGGCTCTAGAGTGCAGGCTCAGCAGTTGTGGCACACGGGTTTAGTTGCTCCGCGGCATGTGAGATCTTCCTGGACCAGGGCTCAAACCCGTGTTCCCTGCACTGGCAGGTGGATTCTTAACCACTGTGCCACTAGGGAGGTCCCTAGGCCCCTCTGTTCTTATCTCTAGTTGTTTGATTAGACCTGAAACAGCCATGACTGGAATAAAGACGAACACAGTTATTGTTTCAAATTAGCAAATTATTATTTTTTTAATTTTAATTAGTTTCATTGCCCCCTTTCACTTTTAAGGGTTTTGGTTTGGAAGACATATTGTGTGGTTACCATAGCTTAGAAGAGGGCAGATACTCTATAAGACTTGTAGCTCCTCTGTGGTTACAGGTAATCTCAAAGTTCCCTTATGACCAAGTGGGATTAAGATGTAACAGAAAGAAAGAACCAGTGAGTTTGCCAAAAGATTGCTGTGACATGGAAGGAAAAGACCCAACCAGAGAGACTCTGCATTATGTTGAGGAATGGCAACACTTACTCCCAGTGCTGTTTCCTTCACCATGGATGGACATATATTCAAATTAGCAAATTCTTAGTTTTCTTTTTAAAATTTTCCTTCTACCCCAAAAGAACCCTTCTAGCCACTAAAAGAAGGGGAAAAGGGAGAAAATGCAAAGGTAATATGATCAGCAGTTTTGAGAGTTCTCTTGCTCCTATTGTGTGTCCAGGAATCCTGGCCCCCACTCTTGCTTGGACTGGTTACTGCAGCAGACATGAAGGCTTGCATGGAAAGACACAAAGCCTGCCAAGCCTTGTTCAAGTCCTGTTTCCTGTTCCATTGTTCTAGAGTGAGCGGAATGTTTCATATTAAATACCAAAACTAGTTAAATTAAGCTAAAGAAGACATCTGAAATGTCATTTCATTTTTTCACCACTTCATTTTTTCCTGGATTTCTGTCTCCTTGGCAGAAGTTGAGCTAATATTTTCCAGCTCTAATATTTTCTTTTAGAATTTAGCTCAAATATTTTCTTGAAGTAAAAATAGTCTGACAGGGAAATATTTCCTTGACTTAAAATACTTTCAAAGGAAAAGGGGAACAATGGCTTAATTAGTTTTTAAATTGATTGCGTAAAGAGTTTGATTTTATTTCTTATATGCTTGTTTATACATATTGGAGGGAAAGAGTGAAAAGATCCTATTTATTTTAAAAGTGTATTATATGTATATAAAACATATATATATACTTTTGTAGCTAGCTTTTCTCACTTAATGTATCACAAATGCTTGACAGTCATTAAATATTCTATATCATGATTTTGACAGGTAATAATATTTTATCCTACGGACATACCATTGTATACTTTTTCCTATTGTTGCACATTTAAGTTGTTTGCAACCATCTCTTAATCTAAAAAGTTTAATTCCAGAATGGAATTTTAGGATTTATCTACTTATGTAGAAATCCTAAAGAAATTGCCCCTCACAACTAAATAGTATAATTTACCAAATTATTAGGAAAAACGAGAAAGAAACTCATTTGTCTCAACAGATACCAGAAACTCATCTAATGTAAACTCATGTAAAACTGAATCTAGATTTAAATTTAAGGAAAAAAATGTAACAGAGGTTTCTATTTTCTTAACGTGGTAAATATGATATAATTAAAGCCAAACACCAGTGTTATATCAGTACATACCAAAAAGGCACTTTGGAAGGAAAAAATTACAAAGTGGTACCAGTCTTTACTTAGGTTTAAAATAATACCACACATGCTCATGATGCTACCATTTTTCATGGATTATAAGACTCACATTTTTTTTTCACTTTATCATCTTTGGTGGTAAGATATGTTTTACAATTGATGGTATGTCATAGATGATAGCTTTTTTCTTTCTTGCTGGTATAAAAATAATGGTGTGTCTTACAGTTGATGACATTTTAGATTTGATAAAATATTGTATTATGAAAAGGAAATTAAAGCAATAGGTAAATAATATCACTTTCAGTACTTGACATAATTGTATAGTAAGAAAACCAACAAAAATGTTCTTAAGGGATTTCTTTTTTCTTTCTTTCTTTCTTTTTTTTTCTTTTGGCTGCCTCGAGTCTTAGTTGCGGTGCGCGGGATCTTTTTTTTTCATTGCGGTGCGTGGGCTCCTCGTTGCAGCACACAGGCTTCTCTCTAGTTGTGGCATGAGGGTTTTTCTCTCTCTAGTTGTGGTGCACGGGCTCCAGGGTGCATGGGCTCTGTAGTTTGTGGCATGCGGGCTCTCTCACTGAGGTGCGAGAGCTCCGTAGTTGTGGCATGCGGGCTTAGTTGCCCTGTGGCATGTGGGATCTTAGTTCCCTGACCGGGGATCGAACCTGCGTCCCCTGCATTGGAAGGTGGATTCTTTACTACTGGATCACCGGGGAAGTCCCAAGGGATATATTTTTTTAAAACCTTCTGGAATCTCCAAACTCACAAAAGTGGAAATATCTGTAAAATCTTTTCTGTTTTTCCTGAATGAATTACATTTTTATTGAGTCACAAAATTCTTATGCATTAAATCCCATACACTGAAGTCAACAGCCTTTTCAGTTTTCATTAAGATTTTATCTTTCACACAAAGGCCATTTTTTTCCTCACAAAATAATTAATTAGTTTTGCTTTTTAATCACTTCTTTGCATAGATTGTTGCTCATGGTGAAGCAGAGCTGTGTGAGATGTGTCTGCTGAGCTTTGACCAGGTTCCCTTGCCAGCCCAGCACTCATTCCTGCAAAACATACCAACTTCACAGTAGCAAAATGACAAATTACATCAAATGAACCTTTATGGAACTCTCAAATTCAACTATAAAATTAAATATGTGAAAGCCACAATCTGTGGTAAATGAGTTGCAACACATCTCATGAAACAAAATCAAATGCATCACTAGTGAGAAGAGATTATCTTATTGTATGATGATTGAGAATATTACGCTCAGGTCTGGGTACAACACCTAAGTCAAATTAGATTATTTTTGGAGAACAACCAAGTTGCTGAAGGACCTTGGAGAAAATCTGAAGTAACTCTAGATTTAGTCTGATTCAGAGGAGACATGATAACTGCTTTCAAATATTTGAAGGCTTCATTACTGTTAGACTTTGTCTCTAGAACTAGGATCAATGAGAAGCAGTGCTAAGGCAATATAAAGAGGGATTTATTAGTGAGAACTGTCAAAGTAATATGAGAGGTCTCAGGGCTTGTGCAGGTCCCCACAGTGAATTTGTTTAAGCAGAGGTTAAATGATAATTTGCAGTATTACAAGGAGAGTCAAACATGGGATGAGTTGAACTCTAATCTTTAAAGTTCTGTCCAGTCCTGTTGCTATGTAATTCTTGGAAAAAATGGTTAGAATAAAAAAATTGCCTTCTAGTTGGATACACTTCAGTTATCTGAATTATTACTCAGCTTACTGAGTACTTACATTGTGATCCGTGTTGCTTGGGGTATGGTTGAAAATGCAAAAATATTCTTTGTTGGGAGCAGGGAGTGCAGAAGCAACTGAAAGAAGCAGGACCCAACACTTAGGTAGGAAGGGGCTAGATTATAGAAGGCTTGGTGAGCCAGAAGGGGCTAAGAACCATTCTTTTGGGTGGAATGACTGTTAAGGAATTAATTTACTGAATGTTACTCATTGTGGCAGAACCCATTTGGTGTTCATTATTAAGCTGTGTCATTTGCTTTTCTTTGTAAAAAGAAAATTTTAAAGCAAGTTACAATCCCAGAGAACAAAGTTTGATTCTGAACAAAAAGTTTTATTTGCTCCTGAAATAAAGCCCTCCTCCCAGCCCCCAACCCCACCCCCAACAAAGAGAAACCTTGAATCCTGTTGGTTATGGTGCAGATGACCATGCTAGGTACAATGTGCTTGTTAGATAAATACTTCTTGAGTTGATTCTTCTGTAAATAATCTCCATACCCCAGAATTGGGAGGCCACCTAGAAAACTTTACCCCCCATCCATCATGGTGCTGATGTAACGGATGGTCTTATTAGGTGACCAACAGTGGAGGCACAAAAATCAAGTATCAAGGAATATCCAGTATCAGGTTGGCTTTCCTGGGAGGCGGTGTGTAAAGGACCTACGTCAATTGAATCTTCACACCATGTGATATACACATTCTACTGTATGTAGTAATTTTAATAGGTTATAATGATTTATATTAATAAATTGAATGTCTCCTCTAAGATCTTATTATTTACCTTTTTTGAGGAATTACCCTGAGGTTTGGTTATAGAGAAGTGGTTAAAAAGGAAATATTTGGTAACAGAAACTAGAATAAAAGTATAAAGGCAGTATCTAA
Source organism: Eubalaena glacialis (assembly GCF_028564815.1). Lineage (NCBI taxonomy): Eukaryota > Metazoa > Chordata > Mammalia > Artiodactyla > Balaenidae > Eubalaena > Eubalaena glacialis. The sequence continues at coordinate 84,011,147 of NC_083724.1, read as the reverse complement.
TTCATTGTTTTCCAAGGTGGATTTTTGAGAACTTAAGGCCAATAGAATAATAATCTAGAAAGTTTCCAGGCTAGTCCATGAAAATCTATTTATCCCATGATACATATTAAATGTCACTTAGAGCATTAATTCAGCTCTCCCTGACTACTACATGTAAAGTCTGAATAGATACATTCAAATTTCCAAATCGGGAATATTTTGCCCTGGCAGAAGGAGTGGTAGTGGCTCTGGATTTCTTCATGTGGTGGGATTTGGATTAGAGGGGAATTGCAGATCCTTAGCAGCACTGCAATTCTCCAAGTGTTCAGAACTGGGAAGATTGCGGTGGGGTGGGTAACAGTTGTCTCCTGTTACACTGTGTATGGGCTTCACATTTGTTGGGGAGTGCCTGAGCTATGTTTAAGAGCTGTGGTGTTGGGACTTCCCTGGTGGTCCAGTGGTAAAGAATCCCCACATGCCGAGGGACAACTAAGCCTGCGTGCCACAACTATTGAGCTCACGTCTCAACTAGAGCCGGCGCGCCACAACTACAGAGCCCATGCACCCTGGAGCCTGCGCACCACAGCTAGAGAAGAGAAAACCCGCAGGCCACAACTAGAGAGAAGTACACACGCCACAATGAAAGATCCTGCGTGCCGCGACTAAGACCCGACGCAGCCAAAAATAAATAAATAATAAATCTTTAAAAAAAATATTAAAAAAAAAAAGAGCTGTGATGGTTTCACTCATGCCTCTTTTTGGTTTCATTTTTGAGTGCTATTTTCCCTGAAGCTATACGAGCTTTCTAGAAGAGGAAGAGCTGTGTATAGATTCTGAAAGAAGTGTGTGTCCATGAGGCACAATAGTATTGTGAAATGAATTTTGACTTTTTTTGTGGGCGGGGGGGGGGGAATGTATATTTTCAGTGATTGGCTATTTTAAGAGTACCTGTCTAACCTCTTTAAAAAACATTTTGAGTGATAGGATAAAAACAGACACTTTAAAAATCACGTTTTTTGTTGTTGGGTGGGGGAATCACTTGTAAGGTCTACACAAGTCCTTCTGTATACTCTCTGGATCGACTAGTTGCCGGATTTCGAACACGAAGTCAGATGCTGCTGGGTCACTTAGAAGAGCAGGATGAAGTCCTCCACTGCCAGTTTTCTGATAACAGTGATGATGAAGAGTCTGAAGGCCAAGAGAAATCTGAAATTAGGTATGTTAATATAGACTGATTTAATAAACATAATTACATGATGCAATTAGTATATACAGATGTAGGTTTTTTTCATTATATCTTTTTCCATTTAGTAGGAGAGTAAGTGGTTTTTGTTACATGCACTGTCAACTAATGTGTTATGAAACCAGTGTTTGAACACAAGTCGTCAGTCTAACAACTGTAAAAGAATTTTGCTTTAAAGCATTTATGGTGGTTGAATTTTAATTTTCAGAGAGAATGATTTTGGATTTCCTAATTCTGCTGCCACAGTGGCAACAAACATGATGAATTTTCCACTGGGTCCAACATGGTGGGGGATATCTTTTTATTTTGTGGAATATTAGTAAGTTCCATTTATTTTATATTAATCATAATTTAAAGAATAATTTTGGGGGAAACATTTGAGGGCAGATTAGAAACCACTAACAGACAAGTTACCTTTGATCCTGATATTTTTTTTTTTAGACGTAAAGGTTGCTCGTGGATTCAAAAGCCAGGCTCTGTTTGTTCTCTTGTTGAATTGAATGATATTCAGGATCAAACACAAAAGTCAAGATTGGAGAATGAAGGTACACAGACTTTCTCAAGTACTTTAGATCTAATATTTATGACACCTCTCTTTTTCTTCAGGCAATAATTTAAGAAGCATCTGGGAATTCTCCAAGACGGGAACTTGATTAGGAGTGCTTTCCTGGCTTTTCCTCTCTACCTCTGATTTTTTGTCCTTTTTTACTCCTTAATGAAAACAGTTTTTCCACCAATCAATTCAAGCTAGAGTTATAGGCTAAATCTCTCAGAATGGGGATTTTATATTCAAATGTGAGTTGATATACATTGTACTCTTGACTTCTTTAAGATGCATCTTAAGTAATTTACTAGCTGTCTACTGCTTCACTGGCACCCATGCCTACCATTAGTGATATATTTGGCATTAGAGCCAACTTAGTCTAGTGGGTGCTTGTAATGTTCACAATTGACGAGAATTTTTATGCATCAAAAAACAGCATAAAAGACATTCATGTTGCAGAAAGTATACGCGGAGATTTTAGCTCATTTCTCTTAGCCTATGTGTGGTCACAACACCAAGAGTGAAAGTACAGAGAATATAAATAACATGATAAGTCCTACACTGTGAAAATAGCATCTTTTTAAGAGCCTATGGGGGACTTCCCTGGTGGTGCAGTGGTTAAGAATCCACCTGCCAATGCAGGGGACACGGGTTCGAGCCCTGGTCTGGGAAGATCCCACATGCTGCAGAGCAAGTAAGCCACACACCACAACTACTGAGCCTGCGCTCTAGAGCCCGTGAGCCACAACTACTGAGCCCACCTGCCACAACTACTGAAGGCCGCACGCCTAGAGCCCGTGGTATTTGGGGTGACTGGGACAGTCACTGCCCAGGACAGTTGACTATTCACACACTGCTTGTGTGTCTGCCTTTTGTTTTTTTTTAACTTTTTTAACTCTACTTCTGTCAAATATTTCTGAGCAGATAGTTTTATTTCTCAGTTTTGTTTCTTTTATTTTAAAGATTTAAAGATTGAATGTCTCCAGGAGAGTCAAGAGTTGAATTTGCAAAAATTAAGGAATTCAGAACTCATACTTACTGAAGCCAAACAAAAAATGAGGGAACTTACTATCAACATCAAGATGAAGGAAGATCTGATTAAAGAATTAATTAAAACAGGTAATAGTATCCTGTGAACCAGCTTATATGAGAAAGAAAAGCTTCTAAAGTTGCTTCTGATGTTGTAACATTTACTTTAATTTTTGATGCTTAGGACTATCCACGTTAGCTTGGAATTCAGTCTAACAGGGTGTGCTCTAGAGCCAGTATGTGGAGGTTAATTATCAAAAGAACTTTGTTATATTTGATTTCATCTATGAATTTTTCTAACCAGTGTGAACTCTGTGTTGTGCTGAAACTCTATGGCACTTAATGTTTTTTGCCACTTTCTAGAAACATTATATTAGGCATCTGGGATAAGTCTGAGATGTTTTCCTAGTTCATTTTTAGTAAATACTTATTTTAAATTATTAGTCTTTATTTTCTTGGATAGTTCATTTTTAACCTTAATTATAAACTTTATATTTTAAATGTAGCTAATTTTTATTTTTCTGAAGATATAAGGATTTGTCCTTGAGAGCTGTCCTCTTGAGTGAGCCAGGCTTTCATCTCCTCCCCTTAATCTACCAGGTTGGGCATATGTACCACATCCTCTCCTCACCCTCCAACTCCATTAGGCTTGCCCTAAAATGCATATCTGAAGCTTTTTGGGTTATCCCCTCACTAATACACTCAAAGTGTAAGCCTTGACTACTCTGAAATTCAGTAGAGAACTGAAGGAATAAGACACACTAGCGTTTCTTTCCCCCAATTTCAATGCAAAACAACTCTGGTCACATTTGGGGAAACTGAAGGAAATACTATCCTCCTCTTCTTCAAGCCCAAGACTATAATCACACTCAAACTACACGAATTGTGGGTCCCAAATCCTCTGCCAGCAAGGAGAAACCTGCCTGGCCTCTCCCTCCTCTTTCCTGCAAGCTTGCTTTCTGGCTGTCGGTCCTCCTTTCTCAACTTCCTCTCCTCTAGCTGCTGTCCAAAGTGTTTTCCTTTCTCATTCCTAGTGGTGTATGGGCTATGCATCGTCCCAGCTCCAGTTATCCCAGATGTTTGATTTTGACCATTCTCCTTCCTCATAGGCAGGATCAATGCCAGTAAACCTCTCTTAGAAGTATCTAGGAAATGGTTTAGGGGTTTAAATAGCTTCTCCATCCCCATGATTTTAGGGTAGTGAGTGTAGAAATTGAGGATATTTACCACTCTGAAATAAATGATTTTCTTTCATATAGGTTATCCCACCATGGGATATCTAACTAAACAAGCACACTTTTGTAGCCTGGTATACCCATCCTGGTTGCCTTAAAATAGAGGATACCTGAACTTAAACAGAGAAGGTCCTCTTCTTGTTCATTAGAACGAAGGGCAGTTTGGAGCTTTCCTAAAGACCCTTAGAAATGGTGATTAGCAAAAGGGTCAATGTGTACTTACTTTTCAAAGTCCTCTCACTGAAGACTTTCCCAAACAGTAGCTACTTCAGCCAAAATTAATAACAATGACAATTATACTGTATTTCATCAATTTTAATACACACTTTTTTCACATTTTAATATCTCTGAAATCAGGATGCATCTTAAAAATCAGTGGCATTTTAGCATTTTGTCATGGTGTAATTGGTACTGTATTTTTTTTTCTTAGTGGTTCATAAAATATTGGCGTGTTAAACAATTTATGGGGTCATAGATTCATTAAAACATTGTTGTCATAGGTATTTTGAAGTTAGTTGAAATCATAGAATTGTAGAGCCAGAAGACAACTTACAGTGCATTTAGTTCAATAACTCCCTTTATTAAAAAATTAAGAGCTTTACAGTATACCAGTATAACAACCTGTCCTGGTGATTATTCACCCCATGACCTCTAGACTCTTACTTCCCACTGCCACTAGTTTGCCAGTCTGGTTCAGGACAGTTGACTATTCAGAATAAATCAGAACCAAATTTTTAGGGTCAGTAGCTGGGCTTAGAATGAAAAGAGATATAGAAATATCTATATTCTATTTTCCTCTATGTTCTAAATATTCATAAGAAAAGCATTTAAAAAAATTTATCTTTAACAAGTTCAAATGAAATGAAAAAGGAGAGGGGGCCAGCTCTATATTAAAGGATTCTTAAGAAACATAACAATAAGATGTACTGTGACCTTGTTTGGATTGTGATTAAAATAGACTAATTGTAAAAGACATTTTGAGACAGTTGGGGAAGTCTGAATAGGAACTGGTGGGTATTAGCATTGTTAGGTGTGATAATGACTTTTTGGTTATTTCCATATTCTGTTTAGATGCTTATTGAAGTATACATAGGTGATGACATTATATCTGGGATTGCTTTAAAGTTTTTAAGTAAATTAAAGAAGAAAAAAGGTATAGATGAAGTAGCTGTGGCAAAATCTTGATAACTCTTGAATCTGGTTGATGGACTTTCATTATATTATTTCTCTACTTTTGATATGTTGAAAAATTTTCATAATAGTAAAAGAAAAGAATTCGGAGACAGATTATGGGTGGTAGGAAGACGAAGTGTAGTAAGCAAGAGGCCAGTGAGTCACCCCAAATACCTTTTAACTGAAGTTTGATGCCAGCAAAGGTAAACTGCAAATTCAGAACAAAAGATGAACCAGGGAGAAGATAGAATGGCACCAGATGGGGACAGTCATTAAGGAACTAATTATTAAAAGGACAGGTGGCAAGTTGTGTTTGATGGGGATGGGAGGGGCAGCTGGATTTTTAATGCTATGCCTTAAATAGTTACTGCCCAGCTTTTTAAGAGTAGGGAAATTTTATGTTTTTGGTGTTTTACTTAGTTTTTAAACATAATTTATAATTGTTATTACTATTATTATTATTATGAAGGTAATGATGTCAAGTCCGTAAGCAAACAGTATTCTCTGAAAGTAACAAAACTTGAACATGAAGCAGAACAGGCGAAAGTGGAATTAACTGAAACGCAAAAGCAGCTAGAGGAACTGGAAAACAAAGATCTTTCTGATGTTGCTTTGAAGGTAAAATTACAGAAGGAATTTCGTAAGAAGATGGATGCTGCGAAGCTAAGAGTCCAGGTAATTTAAAAAATATAATTGAGAAAACTTATTTAAGGCTTCCTGATTTTGAGGATTCTTGTACCTAGTTAGGAAAGAAGGAGGATTCAGTTTTTACTAGCGGGAGGAAGTGGATGGCAAGTTTTCTTTTCCAGTATGCTGGTGGGTTTACATAATTTTAGTCTGGGTAGTATATTTCTTCATTCAGGAAGTGTATTATTTTAATCTTTTTATCAAAAACCACATGGTGAGAAATAAAGATAACCACAGAAATAGTGTCCTTTTCTGACGGATAAAAGATTAACTAATGATTAAATAATATATATAAAACATCTGGTATGTATATAGCACTTTCTTGACACTTAACAAATATGATAACTGTTTCAGACAGTTTTCTGAAATCATAACTGATTGGTTTAAGAAAAGTTAATAACTTTGAGTACTACATCTTATTCTTAATTTCCTAATGCTGGACTTTGCTATAACCTCAAATATAGCTACAGTTAAAAAATTCTATTCTTTGAGAAATATTCCATTATAGAGAGATTTTGTGTATGAAGCTGTTCCCAGATGCTTTTGGTATAGTCAGAGTGCTTTGTTAGTTTGCTTATAATGAATTTACTAAAATGCCTTTTCCAGTTCTTTTGATTCATAATCTATTTTTCAAAATATTTTATTTATTTATTTATTTATTTTTTTCGCTGTGTCGGGTCTTAGTTGCGGCACGCGAGATCTTTTGTTGTGGCATGCGGGCTCTTCACTGTGGTGCGCAGGCTTCTCTCCAGCGCACGGGCTCATTAGTTGCGGTATGCAGCCTCTCTAGTTGTGGCGTGTGGGCTCCAGAATGTGCAGGCTCAGTAGTTGTGGTGTGAGGGCTCCAGAGTGCATGGGTTCTGTAGTTGTGGCATGCAGGGTTAGTTGCCCCACGGCATGTGGGTTCTTAGTTCCCTGACCAGGGATCGAACCAGCGTCCCCTGCATTGCAATATGGATTCTCAACCACTGGACCACCAGGGAAGTCCCTGATTCATAATCTATTGCTTTCATATTGTTTCCACTGTACATAGAATGGAATTGTAGTTAACCTAGTTAGAGCATTAGTTATCTATTTTTGAAACTGCCACAGTTATTTTCTTTCAACAAGATAAGTGTTCACCGCACACCTCCTGTGTGCCAGGTCCTATTCTAGGTGGGGATGCAGAAGTGAACAGAGCAAAAAAGTCCCTTCTTCTAGGGTTTTTAATGCCATCTCAAACATCTGCACATCGCCATTAAAATTTTTTTTTACTTAAGTAGCTTCTCAAGTCAACACCAAGTTAAAATAACGTGACTTGACACTTTGCACTTTCCTTCAGAATACATATTTTCCCTTAGCAATTCACCTCAGAGAGTCTTGCGATCAATTTTTTTTAATTTCTTGACCGTTAAATTAAGGCTGCGACGTCTAACAAAGTACTCATTTTAACAAAACGTTAGTAGAACAAAACAAGAGCTTTCCTTTATGATTATTTTGAAATTTATTTATAATTTCATAGGTTTATATCCTACCTTCAGTTCTTTTTTTTTTTTTAAAGACATTTATTCAGCGTCATGATCAGACTATTACATTTAGCAATCAACAGCATGAGTGCAAAAAAAAAAATCTACATTAAAACGCTTTGTTGGAATGCTTTACACTTTCTGCAGAACAGAAACTAAAATAACCAGTTAGTCACAAATACAGCCCTTGAGGTTTTTTTGCCCATACACATGAGTATTGTCTAAAACATGTCTTCTTTGTAGCAGCTAGGCCCTGCCACCACTGTGCTTAGCCGAGTTCACAAATCTGTTGTAACCTGTAGCTTCCCTGTCACTTCCCTGGCTCTCCTCTCCTGCTAAGCTTTGTTTCCTGGCAGTAATTAAAACCTTCTGCCACTGCCATAGCTACTGCTGCTGCTGGGACTACCATAGCCACCTTGGTTTCACAGTTTGGCAAAGTATTGGCCTCCACCACCATAGGGGCCAGAACTTCTGCCTCCAAAGTTTCCTCCTTTCATGGGTCCAAAATTTGAAGATTGATTGTTGTAATTGCCAAAATCATCGTAGCTTCCGCCACCTCCAGAATTGCTTCCGCCATTACCAAATCCATTACTGCCATCCCCACTGCCACCATATCCCCCACAACCACGGCTGCCACCAAAGGCATCTCGACCACTGAAATTTCCTCCGCGACCAGAGTTGTCATTCCCACCAAAACCACCTCCACGACCACCACCAAAGTTTCCAGAACCACTTCGACCTCTTTGGCTGGATGAAGCACTAGCCATCTGTTGCTTAGGTAGGGCATTCCTTACTTCACAGTTGTGGCCATTCACAGTGTGGTATTTCTGAATGACAGTCTTGTCTGCGGAGTCATGGTCATCAAAGGTTACGGAAGCAAAGCCTCTGTTTTTGCCACTGCCTCAGTCATGATTTCGATCACTTCAATTTTCCCATACTGTTCAAAATAATCTCTTAGGTGATGTTCTTCAGTGTCTTCTTTAATGCCACCAACAAAAATCTTTTTCACAGTTAAGTGGGTAACAGATCTTTGAGAATCTTCTCTTGAGACGGCCCTCTTTGGTTCCCCATTTCTTCCATCCACCTCGTGTGGCCCTGCATCCATGGCCGCATCCACCTCCTCCACAGTGGCATACGTGACAAACCTGAAACCTCTGGAGCGCCTGGTGTTTGGATTCCTCGTTACCATACAGTCTGTGAGTGTTCCCCATTGCTCAGAATGGCTCCTCAGGCTCTCACCAATTGTTTCAAAGTTCAAACATCTGATGAAGAGCTTCCACAGCTGTTCGGGCTCTTTGGGAGACTGACTTAGACATGACAGCAGTAGAGGGGGGAGACTTCAATGATGCTTACTCGGCGACGTCCACGGGCAGAAAGGTTATCCTACCTTCAGTTCTGATTGTAATTCTTATACTCAATATTAATAAGTAAGAACCGATCTTGTACTGGTAATCTGTCTATTCAGATTTTCTATTTCTTCATGATTCAGTCTTGGAAGACTGTGTGTATCTAGGAATTTATCCATTTCTTCTAGGTTATCCAATTTTTTGGTATATAATTGTTGATCATACTCTTTTTTTTTTTTTTTTGGCTGCGTTGGGTCTTCATTGCTGCACACGGGCTTTCTCTAGTTGCGGTGAGTGGGGGCTACTCTTCGTTGTGGTGCACAGGTTTCTCATTGCGGTGGCTTCTCTTGTTGCGGAGCACGGGCTCTAGGCACGCGGGCTTCAGTAGGTGTGGCACGTGGGCTCAGTAGTTGTAGCTCGCAGGCTAGAGCTCAGGCTCAGTAGTTGTGGCACATGGGTTTAGTTGCTCCGCAGCATGTGGGATCTTCCCAGACCAGGGCTCGAATCTGTGTCCCCTGCATTGGCAGGCGGATTCTTAACCACTGTGCCACCAGGGAAGCCCCTGATCATACTCTTTTATGATCCTTTGTATTTCTGTGGTATCAGTAGTGACTTCTCTTTCATTTCTGATTTTATTCATTTGAGCCCTCTTTTTTTCTTGCTGAGTCTGGCTAAATTGTCAATTTTATTTATCTTTTCAAAAAACCAGCTCTTAGTATCACTGATCTTTTCTATTGTTTTTTTAGTCTCTATTTCATTTATTTCTTCTCTGATCTTTTTTATTTCCTTTCTTCTACCAACTTTGGGCTTTGCTTGTTCTTCTTTTTCTAGTTCCTTTAGGTGTAATGTTAGATTGTTTATTTGAGATTTTTCTTGTTTCTTGAGGAAGGCCTGTATCACTGTACACTTCCCTCTTAAAACTGCTTTTTTTGTGTCCCATAGATTTTGGACAGTTGTGGTTCTGTTTTCATTTGTCTCAAGGTATTTTTTGATTCCCCTTTGATTTCTTTGTTGACCCATTGGCTGTTTAGTAGCACATTGTTTAATCTTCACGTGTTTGTGTTTTTTCCAGTTTTCTTGAAATAGCCAAAATTATTATTTTTCTAAGGAGGTTATTATATTTACCATATAAATCTATAGCTTAAGCCTTGTGTGCGGATTTAGCAAAGATTATTTTTATGGTTGTGATTAAAAGATTAAATGAAAGATTATTAATAGGGTTTGAATTATCATGTTCTTTTTGTTTTCCATGTTTCTTGTTGTGTATCTTTTTCTGCTGAGGGTACTGATGAGGAAAGGAAAGAACTTAATTAAATTCAAAAGAAACGTCTCATAGACGGAGGACTGAAAGAAGTGTCCCACATAGTTTTAGAGATTTCTGTGCCTTTGCCGTATGCATGCATGACTGATAGGGATGGGGATGCTAAAGATGATAAGGTGGTGGGGATGAGAAGAAGTGTGATAGTTAAGTATCTACCAAGTGCTATATACATACTAGATGTTTTATATGTATTATTTAATCATTATTTAATCCTTTGAAGTGGGTATTTTTACACTCTTACAAATGAGGAAGCTAAGGTTTACAAAGGTAAAATAACTCACTCAGAGTCACATAATTGTGATGATAATAATGGTTTTCAGTACTCTAACATTTCATACCATTTTACCATATTGAAATACTAGTGGTTTTATTGGTATAATGAAGTTATTTTAGTTTTTAAAATTTTAAAAATTTGTTTTAATTAAAAAAATCTAAAATCTGTATTCTTTGTCTTTAGATATATATAGCATTATATGCTGCATTATATGCTCTGTTTAATGCTAACAGAGGTGCACGTTTGAGCATCTGTGGAATAAGTGCAAATGACAACCTATCTCACTTTTAAATAAGATTATCAGTACTTATACTGATATTTTCAATATCATGTGGAAAAGACACTAAAATTCTAGTATTAACATTTTTTGCTCCAGTATTGCAATACTGTCAAAAATAAGTGACAAAGCCAGGGTCCAAATCCAGGCAATGGAAACTGCAGAGTCCTGTGGCCTCCAAGCTAGTAGTACTCAAAGTAGTCCATCTGCAGAATGTTCATTATTGGTCTGCAGTGAGATAAATGTAAATGGGAGCACAGCTTCTCTCATCAACCAAGTCTTGCATGAAAACATCATCAGCTGAATCTAATAATGTGCTTCATGGTGCAGGCTGACAACAGTCTGTGAGTGGTACTGGTCCACAGACCACATTTTGAGTAGCGCTGCTCTAAGCTACAATGCCTCTGTGAATACTTAGTTTAATTAAAAGAAAATGTGTTTATGTCAACAATTTATCACCAAGATAAAGGAAATAATTAATTGTAGTCTGCATAACTTACAAATGACTTCACCTTAACTTTTTTATGTCACGTAAGAGGTACTTACTTAGTGCAATGCTAAAGTACAGCATACAAATCTAATATATGTTTGCTTGTTTGATCAGGATTAAATTGAAACACTCTGGTATTTTATATTAGTAAACTCTTCAAAAAATTTTAATGCTGTCTATGGATAACTTTACCTAGAGAGGAAAAGCGTTATTTAGGGTAATTAAAATAGTAATTACAATGGTTGGTCACTCTCAGGGAAAATGGTATCATTTCTGATCATCTTAACTCAGGGATTAATGATTTAGGCTGCAGCTGGATATTAAAGATGAGCACAGTGGAATACTATGCAGTCATATAGAAAGAACAAATCTATGAGAAAACACCTCTAAGATACGTTAAACAGAAAAAAAAGGGAGGTGGAGAATAGTCTACCTAGAATATAAAGTTACTTATGTGCATATAAATTATTTCGCAAGGAATATTTAAGAAATTGGTAATTTTGTTTCAGGAAACAGGACAGGTAGATTAGGCGTCTGAGAGAAGAGTCTTTAATTATAAGTTTAGTTTTGTATTGTTTTAATTTTTATTATGTACATAAAATATTTTAAAATTAAAACAATAAAAAAAGCAACAATGTCAATTTTGTTCTGTTTGGCTGTCAGCACCAGGAAGTCTCATTATTCTTTATATCTGGTGAAAATTATGATATTTGCCCGACTGTAAAAGTAGAAATGTAGAAAACAGTTGTGAAACTATCAAGAATAAATTAAAATCTAGGCAAAAATGCCCACCTGCGTCATTAAATGAAAAGTTTAAGTTTACTGGAGGGATATGAGAGGTGCAGTTTTTCATTTTGAAATATTCCATATGATCCCAGGTCTTACAGAAGAAGCAACAAAATAGTAAGAAATTGGCATCACTGTCGATCCAAAATGAGAAACGTGCTAATGAACTAGAGCAGAATGTAGATCACATGAAACATCAAAAGGTACAGCTGCAAAAAAGACTTCAAGAAGAAAATGAGAAAAGGAAGCAACTGGATGCAGAAATTAAGCGGGATCAACGAAAAATCAAAGTAATATTGTCATACTTTCCTGCTAAGCATAATATGAAATGTTCAATGTCTCAGAGCTAATGTAACCAAGGTCTTGATTCAGTTGGCTTGTGAGGTATCTCACCTTGGCCTGTCCTTGGCTGCTGTCCTCATTCACTTTAAAACTTTGTTGATCTACATAGTAAAAGCTATTTATTGAATTCTGAGTACTGTCTTGAAGGCTTTGACTTCCCAAAAGAAAGTGCCGTGATAATTTCTCTAACTAGGATCTTAACTTCAGTTGAGGCTGTCAAAAACACAAATTTGTAAAGCTGACTTTCTAAAAAAATATCTAACATTTGAATAGGATTTGCCATTTTCAAAGTGCTTTGACATGCATTGTCCATGCGGCAGCATAGAAAAAAGTACAAGGTAAAATGGTACCATTTCATTCATAGTGTGCAGAAAAGTGATCAGACCTGTATGCCCAGCTGTTCTGTAGAATGGATTGGGCTGGGGAGGAACTAGTGGTGTCAGCCTGGGCTCTGGAGCCAGGCTTGCATGTATTCAATCCCAACTCTCTCTGTTCCTGGCTAGATCATTTACTGAGAAAATCACCTACCCTCTCTGTGTCTGTTTATTCTTATCTAAGATCGCCTTATCATACTTGCCTCAGTAGGGCTCTTTTGAAGAAGAGAAGGATGATAATGATCATAATAACAACAAACACTTATCTAGCACTGTGTACCAGGCTCTGTTCTGTTCAAATGTTAAGCCAGACCCAAGGTTTGGAACATAATTGGAGATTTTCTAGATTTTAAACTTTGGAAAATAATATATTCTCAGACCTTAAAAAAAAAAAATGACAGAATTTAGTGATGGAAGGGAACTTAAAAGAGCATTTAAGCCAAATTACTGATTCTTTTTTTTTTTTTTAATCAGCTTTATTGAGATATACTTCACATATCATACAGTTCACCCATGTAAAGCATACAGTGAGTTTTGGTATATTACATTATTGATTTTTATAAAATAATATAACATGAAATTGACCATTTTAACTTTGTTTAAGCGTATAGCTCAGTGCCATTAATTACATTCAGTGTTGTGCAACCATCACCACTGTCTTTTTCCAAAACTTTTTCATCACCCTTAATAGACACTTGGTAGGGGGCTTCCCTTCCCTGGTGACGCAGTGGTTGAGAATCTGCCTGCTAATGCAGGGGACACGAGTTCGAACCCTGGTCTGGGAAGATCCCACATGCCGCGGAGCAACTAGGCCCGTGAGCCACAACTACTGAACCTGCGCGTCTGGAGCCTGTGCTCCGCAACAAGAGAGGCCACGATGGTGAGAGGCCCGCGCACCACGATGAAGAGTGGCCCCCGCTCGCCGCAACTAGAGAAAGCCTTCGCACAGAAACGAAGACCCAACACAGCCAAAAATAAATAAATAAAAATAGACACTTGGTAACCATTAAGCAATAATTCCCTTTCCCCTCTTCCCCCCCAAGCCCCTGGTAACCCTAATCTACTTCTCTCTTTATGAATTTGCCTATTCTAGATATTTCATAAAAGTGAAATCATACAATATTTGTCCTGTATCTGGCTTTCTTCCTTTAGCATCATGTTTTCAAGGTTCAGCCATGTTGTAGTATATATCAGAACTTCATTCCTTCTTATGGCTGGGTAATATTCCATTGCATGCGTACACAACATTTTGTTTCTGCATTTATCTGATAGACACTTGGGTTGTTTCCACGTTTTGGCTATTGAATAATGCTGTGATAAACATTGGCATAGAAGTAACTGTTCAAGTGCCTGTTTTCAATTTGGAATTGAAATACCTAGGTGTGGAATTGCTGGGTCATATGCTAATTCTATGCTTAGCTTTTTGAGGAACCACCAACTGTTTCTGATAGTGGCAGCACCATTTTACATTCCCACCAGTAATGTATGAGGGGTCTGATTTCTCTGCATCTTCATCAACACTTGTCATTTTCTGTTTCTTTTTTATTATAGTCATCCAAGTACATGTGAAGTGGAATCTCATTGTGGTTTTGATTTTCATTTCCATAATGACTAATGGTATTGAACATCTTTTCATGTGCTTATTGCCCATTTGTATATCTTCTTTGGAGAAATGTCTTTTCAAGTTTTTGTCTACTTTTTAATTGGGTTGTCTCTTTGTTGTTGAGTTGTGGGAATTCATTATGTATTCTGAACATTAAACTTTATCAGATACATGACTTCCAAATATTTTTTTCCATTCTGTAGATTATCTTTACATTTTCTGTTCTTTTTTAAAATTTTTATTTATTTATTTATTTTTGGCTGTGTTAGGTCTTCGTGTCTGTGCGAGGGCTTTCTCTAGTTGCGGCGAGCGGGGGCCACTCTTCATCGTGGTGCGCGGGCCTCTCACTATCGTGGCCTCTCTTGTTGCGGAGCACAGGCTCCAGACACGCAGGCTCAGTAGTTGTGGCTCACGGGCCCAGTTGCTCCACGGCATGTGGGATCTTCCCAGACCAGGGCTCGAACCCGTGTCCCCTGCATTGGCAGGCAGATTCTCAACCACTGCGCCACCAGGGAAGCCCTTTACATTTTCTTGATAATATTCTTTTTTTTTTTTTTTAATTAATTAATTAATTTATTTATTTTTGGCTGTGTTGGGTCTTCGTTTCTATACGAGGGCTTTCTCTAGTTGTGGCAAGCAGGGGCCACTCTTCATCGCGGTGCGCGGGCCTCTCACTATCGCAGCCTCTCTTGTTGCGGAGCACGGGCTCCAGACGCACAGGCTCAGTAGTTGTGGCTCACAGGCCCAGTTGCTCCGCGGCATGTGGGATCCTCCCAGACCAGGGCTCGAACCCGTGTCCCCTGCATTGGCAGGCAGATTCTCAACCACTGCGCCACCAGGGAAGCCCGATAATATTCTTTGATGCACCAAAGTTTTACATTTTTTATGAAGTTCCAATTTATCTATTTTTCCTTTTGTTGCTTGTGCTTTTAGCATCATATCTAAGAATCCGTTGCCAAATCTAAGGTCATAAGGATTTACCCCTATGTTTTCTTCTGGAGTTTTATGGTTTTAGCTCTTATATTTAGGTTCCTGGTCCATTTTGAGTTAATTTTTGTATATGGTGTGAGGTAGGGGTCCATCTTCATTCTTTTGCATGTGGAAATCCAGTTGTTCCAGCACCATCTATTGAAAAGACTGTTCTTTCCCTGTTGAAGGGACTTGGTACCCTTGTCAAAAACCAATTGGCTGTAGATTTATGGATTTATTTCTAAACTTTCAGTTCTATTCCATTTGTCTATATGTCTATCCTTGTGCAAGTACACACTGTTTTGATTATAGTAGCTTTGCAGTAGATTTTGGGAAGTAAGTCCTCCAACTTTGTACTTTTTCAGGATTGTTTTGGCTATTTGAGGACTCTTGAAATTCCACATGAATTTAAGGGTCAGCTTTTCCGTTTCTGCAATAAAGGCCATTGGAATTTCTTTTTTAATGCTTTAATTGTGTTTAATGCATGGTTCTTTTTTTTTTTTTTTTTTACAGCAGCACTCAACAAATTTTTATTTTCAAATTATTCCTTTTACGACGATCCGTTCTTGGCTTTTTCTCTGTAGATCCACTTTTTAAAATTTTATTTATTTTCTTTATTTTTTTGGCTGCATCTGGTCTTAGTTGAGGCATGCAGGATCTTTCATTGTGGTGCAGGCTCTTTGTTGTGGCACAATGGCTTCTCTCTAGTTGTGGTATGTGGGCTTCTCTCTAGTTGTGGCATGCAGGTTTTCTCTCTCTAGTTGTGGCGAGTGGGCTCCAGGGTGCGTGGACTCTGTAGTATGCAGCACACAGACTCTCTCATTGAGGCGCGCAAGCTCAGTAGTTGTGGCACGTGGGCTTAGTTGCCCTGTGGCATGTGGGATCTTAGTTCCCTGACCAGGGATTGAACGCAAGTCCCCTGCATTGGAAGGCGGATTCTTTACCACTGGACCACCAGGGAAGTCCCGGCCATTGGAATTTTGATATGGATTGTGTTGACTATGTAGATCTCTTAGTGTAGTATTGGCATCATGACAATATTAAGTTTTCCTATCCATGAGCATGGGGCGTCTTTTCATTTATTTAAATCTTCTTTAATTTCTTTCAGAATGTTTTATAATTTTTAGTGTACTAGTCTTTTACCTCCTTGGTTAAATTTATTCCCAGATATTTTATTATTTTAGATGTTATTATAAATGGAATTGCTTTCTTAATTTCCTTGAGTTACTCATTCTTAATAATAATGGTAATAATCATTATTATAGCAGTAAATAACATTTATTATTTGTCTTCAGTCAGTACTGTGCTAAGCACTTATGTGCTTTATCTCATTTGTCTTTTTCTCTTCCTGTATTTTCAGCTTTTCCTCTTCTCCTAGATTCTTTCTTTAAACATCTTAGACTTTTCTTATCCTAAAATTATTCTCCTTCAACTTTATACTTCTCTCTCTCACTTCTCCCCTTTATAACCAAACTTCTTGGAAAAGTTTACTGTATTTGATTCTGTTTCCTTTCCTTTCATTTGTTCTCTTCTCCTCTCCAGTCTGGTTTCTGGGTCTTGGCTGTACCGTTCACTTCAAAGCTCTTGAGAAGTTCACTAGTGCTCTCTCTGTCACACCTCAGCTGCATCCACCATAGTTCACCACTCCCTCCATCTTGAAATATTTCCCCCTTTGCCTTTGTGAAATTATACTCACCTTGTTTTTTCTTCTCTGATTGCTTGTTCTTTGTCTTTGCTAGCTTATCCTACACTATCGTTTCCTTACCTATGGGAATTACTCAGGGCTCTAGCCTATGCCCTCTTATCTTCCATACTCTGTCCTGGGTGACCTCTCACCTTGTCTTTTTCCATGACTGCAGTTTAACTCTGACAACTCCCAGATTTAATCCTTAATACCAGATTTGCCATTTGAGCTCTGGATTCATATATCCAACCATTGACATCTTTATTAGGTTGTCTTATAGATGAATTCCCTTACTTATCTCCCCACTATTCCTCCTCCCTGCTCCCTTCATGGGGGAGAAAATATAGTTTTCCAGTGTACTTTACATGACATTTCAATGCATTCAGTTGGGTAAACTAGAAATTTAGCAGTCATCCTTGACTCTGTCTTCTTCCTCATTACCCATATCCAATGAACCACAAAGTCCTATAAATTGAGTCTTCTAAATATCTTGAATCTGTTCAATTCTCATTTCACTGCCAACAGCCTAGTCTGTTCATTGCTGTCCTTCCTCCAGTGTGAGGATCAGGCCTGCCTGTCAGTCCTGTGGTCTTTGGGTCTCAGCTTCTCATCTCTCATGAACCCTGGCTTAAACCAACAAGACATAGCACTCTCTAAATCTATGTTTAGGGAAAAGAAAAAAACTTTTGAGCAGAATGCATAGTCTGCTGAACTGCAACTCTGCCTGTAACTTAAACTTTTTACATTCTTATCTAGGGTAATTTTTTTCCTTCTCTCATTCTAGGGAAATATGACCCATTTAAGGGGGAGAATGAGTATTCCAGAAAAAGGAACAGTCTGCCCCAAAGATATATTGAAGTTTCTACTACTTCATGCAAAAACAAAACCTGCTCAGAGTCCTAAGGGATATCTTGTCTTCTGTTTGGAGCTAACTCTCTAACATTCCATTTTTCACTTGACTAAACCATTTCCAGAGAATACTATGACTTCTGCATAGGTTCTCCGTAGAGCAGCAGTTCTTAACTGAAGACTATGGATGAGCTATAAAGGAAAGGTATGGGAACCCCTGAAATGTGACCTGGGCTTTTTACTTCTCTAAGCACCAATTTCCTCATCTATAAAATGGGATTTATAATGGTATCTGTTTCACAGGATTATTGTGAGGATTAAATGGGATAATTAAATAGATGTAAAAAGCGTAGCACAGTACCTGGTAGACAGTTATTTTACTATTATAATAGAGATTACAATATAAGGTAAAGGTAATAATGTCTAGAGCAACATGCAAAAGAGGGGATTAGACTACCTGCAGTACACTTTTAAAGCATTTGTAGAAGAATAAGAATAGTAGGTAGTCAGCTCCAGTATAAGGTGACTTTATTTCAGCATCCTGAAGTTGCTGTGACTGTGACAGGGGCTAAATTATAACTGTGAACTAGAGCTAGGGAAGCATGAAAAATTAATGGGTAGTAAATATAACAGGGTCCAAATGCACTCATAATTCAACTCAAGTGGGCATAGAAAATTATTTAGTCTATAGCAGACCTGTGTTCCTTATGACACCCCTCCCACCCTGCCCTGCCCAAACCATGTCACGAGAATTTCTGGAAATATCATGGGAACTAACCAAATAACCAGTTTGTTCAAACCTTATTCTGATAGTTTAAACATTTCCTTCAAATAATTCTCAGTTCTCTTGAATAAGAATATTCAGTCTCTTGGCCTCTTCCTCCCCATGATTCTCAAAGATAGAGTCTGGTGTATGTGGTGTTCGGGTGTGTAGCTTTATTGCATCACATGGTGTTGAGGGGGAAGGGACTTTCTGAGTTTCATTTGGTCCTTGGATGTGACTGGCTGGAATCTGCTCTCTCTTGTTCACCTTTCCCTGCTGGCACTTGATGTGAAGCCAGTATAGTTCATAGATTGGTCTCACTTTCAGCTTAGAGCCTGGAGGTGCTTTGGCTTCATCTCATCTCCTAATGGCATTATAAATCCCTGTTGAGACTATTAGATCTTCCATCTAGCTTGCTAGCCCAGTGGCCTGTCCTCACCTTCAGTTTTGGGGTCAATTCCCCACAATAACTGACCCCTATTTGTTCTCAACTCAGGATCCTCATCATCTGAGGCCAAGGAGTCCAGTTAGTCTCTGTTTCCTGATCGTACGTCTCTGTTCTTTCAGCAAGACTGGGCAGATCCATGTGGGTGTGAGGCCTCTGCGCTGCAGTCCTCATTTTCTCCGTCTGCTCTCAGTGATACCTTTATTTATCATCCCCTTTCTGGGCCAAAACTCAGAGAAAAGAAAATTGGGACACACATCTTTTTTACTGTCTCTTTTCTCCTTTCTTCCATTTCCAGGGCTGGAAAATGGTAGACTTCCCTTTTACTTCCTTTTTATCAGTACTTCTGAAATTACCTATGGAAAAGATACAATTTTCATTTTATTATTAATTTGTCACAGCCCAATACCTTTGTAAACAAGAACTAGTAGAAAAATGAAATAAAAACTAAAATATACAAGTCTATCTTTTAATTATTAGATTCAACAGACAAAATTATTCTGTTAAATTGTTGTAAAAGGTTCTAAACACTTACTTTTAATTTCTGTACTTATCCATCATGGACCAGTAAGAAATAGCAGTGCGGACCACTTCACTTTGAGTTCATGGCCTCCTTCCTGATTCCTGCTAAGCTTTGGTGGTGGATGGCAACATCGTCTCTAAACCCCAGTAGAACACAAAGGCCCTCTTGACTTGACTCTTAAGAGGTGAATGGAAACTAAAGGAATTTGGAAAATACTCTTCAGAGGACCATGATCAGTCTTGAAAGACTATTTTCATGCTGCAAAATCTGATTTTTGAATGCTGGAAACTGAATATAACTTTTCTTTTTACATTTCTCCTGTGATAAATTCTAATATCCCCATTGCAGACGGGTGCGTTGGGTGGACTAACTGAAGGTAGTGAACTCAGAAAGGCAGAAGAGAAGAGCAGATTTATAATTTTCGTACTCTTATCCCTGTTATGCAAATTTGTAACACTGGCAAAGAATGAAAAAAAATACCTAGTTTTTCTAGTAAATCCTGATTTTTACTGTGAGATTTTATTGCTTGAATGAGGGGCTAACATTATTTTCTTCTTAAATGGCCCCAAGCTTCATCTACTCGTTTTCTTTCTTTTTGCAACTAAGAAAGTAAATGTTAAAATGATTATCTGCATAAATATTTAATGATGACCATGTAGTAAAAGCAATGAGGTATTTTCAATTCCTGTTTTCTATAGGAACTACAGTTAAAAACAGAACAGGAAGAAGGTCTAAAACTGAAAGCTGAGGACCTTGATGCATTTAAGATGAAAAGGAGAAAAGGTTCGTTTGGAAGTATAGACCAACTCCAGGTTTGTCGATTCTATTTAGTGTTTCCTGGTTTCTCTGCAATTTGATGATTGTCTAAGTAGGGGTAAAAAGTGGTGGACTCTGAATAAAATCTTCAAACACTAGACTTTGCCACTCGAGTACAAAATTTCTAATATTTCTTGTGAATTTTTTGTGTTATTAAAAAATTAATTTCCCATCCGGAAATGTGCTGTATTCTTATTTCAGTAGAAATGGGTTTATTTGAATGTTGTGGAATGTAAACATGAAAACTAGATTGTATTTATTTCCATGTCAAGACTGGTTTATTCACCTGGAAACATATATTTCTAAAGATAAGAGCTCTCTACTCAAGCACAACCAAATTGTATATGCACCATATATAATATATTAAAAAGCTATTGTTTTAGTGCCACATTTAAAAAATGAAATCCATAGATTAATATCAAAGTTCAAAGAAACAAAATTTTAATTTTATGTAAATTAGAAATGGCAGTTCTAAAAGTCTTAAAGAAGATTACTGTGCTTAAAACTGTAATTACCCTCAAATGCAAATACATCACCTTAATTCTGAAAAATTTATTTGCTCTCTCTTCTTAAATCTTATATATTTTAATAGTAAAATTTAGGACATGAATTTATTCTCAGTTATTTTACTAGTGTATTTTAGAAATTAGTTGAAGAGCTCTCTCTCTGACGTACTTGGTAATATTTCTGGGTGGAAGGGTATGTGGGGGAGTAGGTGAGGTAGGAGTGCATAGAATAGTTAGACCTGCTTTTCAAAATGTTAAGGATCTAAATTTTAAATGAATACAATAATAGATTCCCACAGCTTGCACTGATTATGTTGGGTTAAAAATAATAAACAAACAAACAAACAAAAAACCTTCATGCTTTTTAACGTTGTAAAACAACATTTTCCAGAATTTGACTCTAAATAAGAACAAGATTATAAATTAATCAGTATGACTATCCAAAGAGCTTTTAATAGGACATTGCTTTGATATGAAGCTCTCTTATAAGAAGAGAGTATTTAAAATTGGAACTGTGTGGTAGGAATATTTATTATAAGAAAAGACAAAATAAGAAATTTTCAGAAAAGTTACTAAGATACAGTGAATTGCACAAATCATAACCTTTATTATATCAAATGCAGAAAAATCCATTCATTTATTATTATTTCCCTAAAAAAACCTGTATTATGTTAGCAGACTCCTACCCATTCTTCAAAGCACAGCTAAAATATTGCCTACTCTGTGAGGCTGGCACTGACATTTCTTCCATTTCTCAGACAGAACCGATCCCTCCTTCCATTTTTGCAACATAGTACCTAGGAGTTAGCTGTATACAACATTTATTATCAACCGTCATAATTTTTTGGTTTCTTTCCTGTTGGAATGAAGCTTACAGAATATCTGTTATTCATCTTTCAAACCCCACTCACAGTCAAGAAATGTTTGTAGAATATGTTTTAAGTTAATTGCTAGTCTTCACAGGGTCTCATATATGGAGTTTCTAAGGTATAGCTGGATATAACAAAACTAAAGTATTTCTGTAGTTGCTCTGGGATATGCTTCCTGTTCCTAATAATTGTAGAGCTGCTATTTTAGGCCTCAATATTATTTGGATGTGCTGTTGCTTATAGGACCATACTCTCTAGGTCTGGATGGAAAACTACATAGCTCTGGACCTGCTTTGCCTTGGCCACTTTGCTCTCTTTTTCTCATGCATATTCACTGTCTTATTGTCTTAATATAGATTTCTAGGGACAGTTTTTATCAAGTTTGAGAAGAACTGGAAAATAGTACTATATTGATTTGTTTTCTTATTATTTGTTATTTAGGTGGCATTGCTTCATTACTATGTCCCAGTGCAGATGGGCACTTGGTAGAGTTCATCTTGGACAGTCATTCCATTCACATTTTTTTGGTACTTATTTCTGGGTATCCTTAACTCAAGAGAATACTGAGATGTTTGTTTTGGAAATCTTTACAGCTCAATTTATTTTATTTTGTAATTATTTGATGTTGACAGGCTACAATGCAGAGTGGATTTCCATGCTCCATCATCTATGTCTTCCACAATGTATATTCATTTATTCACCTCATTAGTTGATTGATTGAATCAAGAATTCATTTAACATTTTATTGAAAGCCAATCATGGGCCAGGCAGTAGAGTAGGCACTGGGGCTAGAGAGGCAAAAAGCACTGTCCTTGCAATCAGTCAAGGAGCTCAAGTAGGGGAGAAAGACCGTAGAACAATCAGTAGTATTAGTGCTGTGATAGAGGTGTGCACCTCTGTAACAGAGAAGATTTCCAGCATGTTCTCAGAACTAACTCTCAATATAAAGAAAACTGTCAGCCTGAAAAATCTCAGACTCAAACATATTTGTGGAATAAATTTTAATTCCTTATAAAACAACGCAGAAAGATGTTAACTTAGAACCACTTATTTCTTGACAGTTTTGGACAGACACTATTTTTTTATTCTCACTGTTCATTTAAGGTATTCCAGATAGTTTTTAAATGTTCATTTAAGGTGTTTTAGTCAATCTGAAGTTATATTATTACCATATAAATTTTATGGTGAAGAATAACAAATTATAACATTTCTTTGGAATTTTAATGTAGAAATTGGATGAGCAAAAGAAATGGTTAGATGAAGAAGTAGAGAAAGTTCTGAACCAACGCCAAGAATTAGAGGAGCTGGAAGAAGACTTAAAGAAACGGGAGGCCATAGTTTGTAAGAAGGAGGCCCTGTTACAGGAGAAGAGCCATCTGGAAAATAAGAAGTTACGATCTAGTCAGGTATTCTATCTAATATGCTCTTTGATTCTGGTTGTAAGCCATATAAACTAGGATTTATTTTTCTCTATGAAGTAAATCATACCACTGTAAAGTTAGAAACCAAAAGAAAACTTTTCTGGTTTTCAGTGTATTTCGCTTATTGGTGCTTATTTAATGACCATCACTAAAATCTATTTTGAAGTAAAATGTTCAGTGTTCTACCAAGTATGATTTACTTATTATTAACTTTTTTGGGGTATTTAAAAAATTGTAGTATATTATACATAACATAAAATTTACCATTTTGACCATTTTAAAGTGTACAATTCAGCGGCATTAATTACATTTACAGTGTGGTACAACCATCACTGTTGTCTATTTCCAAACTTTTTATTGCCTCAAACAGAAGCTCTGTAACCATTAAGCAATAATTCACCATTTCCCCTGGCAGCCTCTATTATTAACCTTAGTGTATATTTTAAAAATAAATTGTACCATTTGATGCTGTAGAGTGAACATTGATAATTTGGAAGAATAGACGTGAAAACGATCTATCACTACTCACAGTTAGGGGTTTGCAGGTTTCCTATAAAAGAAAGAAGATTTTGTATAATGAAGATTTGTTTATTTTTCTAATTATAAAGACAAGGGGGACTTCCCTGGTGGCACAGTGGTTAAGAATCCGCCTGCCAATGCAGGGGACATGGGTTCAATCCCTGGTCTGGGAAGATCCCACATGCCTGGAGCAGCTAAGCCCGTGCACCACAACTACTGAAGCCCGCGCATCTAGAGCCCGTGCTCCGCAACAAGAGAAGCCACCGCAATGAGAAGCCCGCGCACCGCAACGAAGAGTAGCCTCCACTCTCTGCAACTAAAGAAAGCCCATGCGCAGCAATGAAGACCCAATGCAGCCAAAAAAAAATATTTTTAATAAATAAATAAATAAAGTTAAAAAAAAAAAGACAAGGGTATCTTTACAAAAATTTTTGTTGTAGGACTTGGGTTCTCTGAGCCAGTCAAAGAAGTGGTTTTATGAAGGACTTCACCTCAATTTCAGGTTTTGAAAAAGGAATGATTGTGGAGGGAGTAGAAGGACCAGAAGAAGCTTTTTTAGATATATGTATATATATATTAGATATATACATACTTTCAATAATAGCAGTAGCAACAATAGCATCTAAAAATGAAGCTAGCTTGCCCCAGACTTGACAAAGACTGTCTGCACAAACCTTTGCCTCCAGCTGGCCTTGAGTCTGGGGTCAGTCTATAATATTGAGTCATGGAACAGAGAGATCAGAGACCTGCCCTTTATTAAACCTGCCTGTCATCCAGCATCTAGACCACTGGGATCTGAGGTGATGGTGACATGTTCTTAACTTCTCCACCTCAGTATAACAGGTGGACAGGCATGGGGACCTGCACTTAACCTCTGCTCTGTCCTCTGTTCCCCAAACATGTTGAAATAGCTTTTAGCAGCAGGCTGTTGGACATTGGGGTAGGGGCAGCCCCTCCAACCAGCCTAGTTGCTGGTGCTACATCCAGGTAGCTTGTTTACATTGGCTGTCAGGGT
Organism: Eubalaena glacialis; assembly: GCF_028564815.1. Classification (NCBI taxonomy): domain Eukaryota; kingdom Metazoa; phylum Chordata; class Mammalia; order Artiodactyla; family Balaenidae; genus Eubalaena; species Eubalaena glacialis. The sequence goes on along the minus strand of NC_083724.1, from coordinate 83,986,560 downwards.
CAGGTTTTAAAAGCTGCGACCCCCGAAAAGGACCCATGTAAATGACAGCAAAGGAGGTTAACAAATTAACGTATCAAGTGAATAAATAGAAGAAAATACCTGGGACCTTTATGATATGTTCTGTATCACAAAAGAAGAAAGAGGAAAAAATAAAAAAGGAATAAGAAGGAGACTCTTATTTCTGAAATACATTTACTTCATGATACAGGGGAAAAAAAGAAAAGAAAATAGCGGTTTTCTAGTTTCAACAAGATGTAATATTTAGGAAGTCAGAACATACTGAGGTAAGCAGAGAGTGCAAATAAAGGAAACCCACAGGAAATCATAGCAAAATTGATTCTTTGAAGATTGTTTTAATAAAACAGAAGAGAAACTTGAGACATATTTCTGGGTTCTTTTTAAAACAAAAGTCATAAGAATAATATTACATATTTTTTCAGTATTTAAGAAATACCGTAAGATGCGATCATATGCATTTCAGACAAGAAACATGATATAAAAAGCCTATATTCATAACATATACAGATTTAACTCAAAATGAATCAAAGATGTAAGTGCTAAAACTATAAAAGTCTTAGAAGAAAACATAGGTATAACTCTTTGTGACCTTGGGTTAAGCAATGGTTTCTTGGATATTACACCTAAAGTACAAGCAACAAAAGAAACATTAGATAAATTGGACTTCATCAAAATTAAAAATGTTTGTGATGCAAAGGACGTTATCCAGAAAGTGAAAAGATAACCCACAGAATGGGAGAAGATATTTGCAAATCATGTGTCTGATAAAGAACTTGTATCTAGAATAGATAAAGAACTCTAACAACTCAATAATTAAAAGACAACCCAATTAAAAAATGGGCAAAAGATATAATAGAAATTTCTTCAAAGAAGATATACAAATGGCCAATAAGCACATGAAAAGATGCTCAACATCATTAGCCGGCAGGTAAATGCAAACCAAAATTTAAATGAGATACTGCTTCACACCCACTAAGATGGCTATAATCAGAAAAATAGATAATAAGTGTTAGTGAGAATATGAAGGAATTGGAACTCTCATACACTGCTGGTGGGATTGTAAAATGGTGCAGTTGCTTTGGATAACTATCTTGTAGTTCCTCCAAAGGTTAAACATAGAATTACCAAATGACCTAGCAATTCCACTCCTAGGTGTATATCCAAGACAAGTGAAGACATACGTGCACAGAAAAACTTGTACATGAATGTTCATAACAGCATTATTCATAATAGTCAAAAAATGAAAACAACCCAAATGTCCTTCAACTGATAATATATAAATGAAATAATGGGATATTATTCAGCAATAGAAAGGAATGAAGCACTGATACATTCTACAACATGGATGAACCCTGAAAACGTTATGTTAAGTGAAAGAAGCCAGTCACAGTAGGCAGTTCCATAGAGACAGAAAGTAGAATACTGGTTACTTAGGACTGGGTGGGGGCTTGGTGAGGAAATGGAATGACTGCTAGTGGGCATGGGGTTTCTTTTTTGGGGCTGATGAAATGTTCTAATATTGATTCTGGTGATGGTTGCACAACTTTGCGAATATACTAAAAACCATCTAATTATACACTTTAAATAGGTGAATTGTATGGTATGTGAACTATATTTTAGTAAAGCTATTACTCAAAAAAACTATAAACCCATAAAGGGAAAAAACAGTAGGGGAGACAACAGAGGACAAAAGGTTACCAAAAAATGTAAGATGGAAAGCAGATAGTAAGTGGTTACTGACTTAGCAGAACAGAAGAAGCTGAAATCCAAATGTCTAGAAGAGGGACATCAATGAGAGCCAAGCCTTTAACTTTAGCTTTTTTTTTTTTTTTATAACAGCTTTATGAGATATAATTCACATAAACATGAAAAAGGCTCAGAAATGAAGGGACCATGATTTTTAGATGGCAGGAGTGAGGCCTAAGGATGAAAACAGGGCATAGTCAGGAAAGCATCCTTTTCTGATTCTGGGACTAGATGATTTATTTTCTGAAGATTGAACCAGGTACAGCAGAGGGCTGGGGTAAGTCAAAATAAACAGGGAATGAATGAAAGTCTGAATCCTGAGATATCCATTTCCTAACCCCTACTTGGATCCCAAAATGCTGGCAGCCAGACTTATACTTCCCAGCAGGAGATTGGTGGATTTTTCTGAAACAGTCCCAGAAAAAAAGACCTTAAAAAATTTACATTTGGGAGCCCCCAACTAAGTGGCCATATCCCAGATATATCCTATTGTGACACATCTTACCCACCACAGTTTATCAGGATTTTAATACCTGACTCTTAAGTATGATGGATATTTCAGGAATGCTACTAACATTAAAGACAGAGGCCAAAACAAAAGGAAAAAAAAAAAAGAAGCTCAGATAAATTAGAGATAGAGCAAGGAGCTGAAAAAACTTCTTAAAAAACCTTAATATCTTCAAGTGGTAAAAGATGATACTCTATCCATAAAACAAGAATTGCAGGCTATAAAAAAACATGAAAGAACTTTTGGAAATTAAAAGGATTGGAGGATAATGATAAGGAAGTATCTCAGAGAGTAAATAAAAAGATAAATAGAAATTAGGAGGAATAAAATTTAATCGGCAGGTAAACCCACAAAGTCCATCATCCAAGTAACAGGAATTCCAGAAAGATACAACAGAGAAAACAGGAGAAGAGGAAATTATCAAAGACATAATACAAAAAATTTGCCAGCACTGAAGATATAAGACTCTGGGTTGAAATAGCTTATCAAAGGCACAGCAAAGAGTACTAAAAGCATATCATTGTGAAGTTTTGAGTACACTAGGGCAAAAAATATATCCTGAAAGCTTCCAGATAGAAGACTAGTCACTTGAAAATCTTGAGAGTCAGAATGGCATTAGACTTCTCAACCTTCTTCATTAGAAGTTAAAAGACCTGAAGCAGTCTTAAAACTCATAAGGAAAATGGTTTCCAAACAAGGATTCTCTTTTTAGCCTAACTATCAATCAAATGGGAAGGTAGAATAAGGACATTTTCTGGTGAAAAAATTATCTACTACCTAGCCTGTCTCAGGAAACTACTAGAGGATGTGCTCCTTAAAAATGAGGGTGCAAGCTATGATAAAGGAAGACTCAGGATCCTGCAAATGTGATCTAACTGGAAATTTTCGGGATAATACCAAAGGAAGTCCAGGAACAACTAGTCCAGTTTGGAGCAGGAGGATGGCGGCTCCAGGCAAAACGTTCATGTATTCACAAAATCATGTAAACTGACCATTGGTTTATCTAAAAACTGTAATACAACTTATGTTGGGAGAATAGAGGGAGGGGAAGTACAGAAGAGGAGGCATAGGAGTGCTAAATCCTTGTCTTCTGTAATAGATAATCAGCAGACAGTATCTAAAATTGGTAATGTTATTTAGAAACATGGACATAAACACCAGAAGAAATAGCTTAAAAGGTTAAAGATGGTTGTTTCTAGGGAGCAAGACTCAGGGGAAAGGGTTGGGTAGGGGACTGCTTTTTAAAAAAATTATTAAACCTTATGGCAGTATATACATATAATTACTTTGACGAAAAACTCTTTTTAAGATTATCTTAAATTGGTCATAATGAAGATCACCGTAAATCTAACTGGCCATAATTTTGACCGGAATGAAATAAAAGTAGAAACAAATTGTATGTTTAAATAACAGCAAACCAAATGTCAACCTCTAGGAAATGTTAGCATAATTAATTCTACTATGTAACAGGCCAAGAAAGAAAAGTTTGATTTGGAAAATAATACAAAAGAAAAATACTGCCTCTCAAACCTGTGTTGTATAGTCTGGTTTGGCCAAGCAATACTTAGTAATAAATCCATTGTTTGAAAAATCTCCACTTTTTAAAAAAAGGCATTCAACTTAAGATTTTAGAAAATGAAGCTCCCCAGCCCCCCAAAAAAATCCATGGGAGAAAACAATAATATAAAAGCTAAAAATATGTTCACTTAGTAATTTTCTCTATGTTTTTCCTAATTTATTTACAGTCTGGATTTCTAATAACTGATCTTGGGGTGTCTGGTTGATTGTCTTTTTAGGCTTTAAACACAGATAGTTTGAAAATATCAACTCGCCTGAGCTTGTTGGACCAAGAGTTGTCTGAAAAGAATGTGCAGCTCCAGAGCAGCACAGCTGAGGAGAAAATAAAGATTTCAGAACAAGTTCAAGCCCTCCAGAAAGAAAAGGATCAGCTACAGAGACGAAGAAACAGCGTGGATGAGAAACTTAAAAATGGTAGTGTGTTATCACCTGAAGTAAGTCAGTGTGCTTTGGAACTAGAAGTGCTGTATGATGGATCACTTGGATGATTTCCTCCATCTTTGTTACTTAAACATAAAAATGATAAATCTGGTCAACTTTGTTTCCTTGAGACTTTTGTCAGATGTAATGAGTCTACCTGTCACCTGTTTGGTGCCATGAGGCATGCTTGACTAGAGACTGTGATGTCCTCTCATAGAGGTCCATGAACGTGGCCCCTTCCAGGCGTTGCCAGGGACTGGGAGACTAACGTTTCTTTTGAGTATGGTCTTTCTCAGCTGGGGTTTCTCATCTGAAATCACAGAACACAGAAAAAGATTTGAGGGACACTTTTTTTCATTTCTTCCAAAGAGGGCACCTGTCTTCTCTCTATGTATCTTTCTTGAATGATACTTGGTAATTCATCACATATAACAGATGTCTAGGGCATTATGGGTTAATTCTTTCAGAAAGTATGGGAGCATGTTCCACTCTAAGTCCTACCCAAGTAGATGCATAAAACTCAAACCCCAATAAAAATACCTTTTAGGATTTTTCATTTAGGGGAGGATATGGCTTCTCTCACCTTTATTTTTTTTAACTGTGTAAAAGATGTTTCATTTGTTGGCTAGCAAACTGTCCCAGACTTTGTCTTTTCAAAATTTTACTTCAGTTGGCAGTGGTATCCATACCTTATTACTTTATCAGACAAAGATGAACTTTTTTTTTCTTTTTAAAATTTATTTTATTTATTTATTTTTGGCTGCATTGGGTCTTTGTTGCTGTGTGCGGGCTTTCTCTAGTTGCAGCGAGCGGGGGCTCCTCTTCATTGCAGTGCTTGGGCTTCTCATTGCAGTGGCTTCTCTTGTTGCGGAGCACGGGCTCTAGGTTCACGGGCTCAGTAGTTGTGGTGCACGGGCTCAGCTGCTCCGCGGCGTGTGGGATCTTCCTGGACCAGGGCTCAAACCCGTGTCCCCTGCATTGGCAGGCGGATTCTTAACCACTGCGCCACCAGGGAAGTCCCAAAGATGAACTTTTGAGCCTGGATTTTCTCTGCAAATATTTATAGTTGATGTCCAAAGTAAGGGAAAGCTGCTAAGAGAAAGTAAGTGGCTGGGAATCATGTATCTTGTAGTGTTTTAGATTGGAGCAAGTGTGACAAGAAGCGAAAGGGGCTGGTTAAGAAGGAACAGGGGAAAGGATTTCATGACATTATTGTTCATTGAGTTGATGAAAGAAATTGAAGACAACCTTGATTGGGGGCTATGTGACATTATAAGCTTCTACTGCCCTATTTTATAACTTAATTGGGGTAGCTTTGCCAAGGATCACAGAATGAGGTTGTCCTCCTGAGGCTGTTAAATTGGAGCCCCAAGCCTACAGATTTGAAGGTCTGAGAGCCTTAGATTCAGCAAAACGCGTGAGGATTTAAGGAATTCTTGCCTGCCCAGGACAGTTACTGGGCCCTATGGGAGAAAAAAAAAGGAGAAAACATTATGCTTCTCTTGAGGAATTCATACTACATCTGAGGAGACAGACAGAAAGATGAGAAAACTCTAAACCCTGAAGAACATAAAAAAGCAAGTTATAGATAATATAATAAAGCTATACTTATTGCATTATTTATACAAAACAATGCAGTGATCATTTGGGGGAAGATTCAATTAAGACAGCCTTGGTGGATCAGAATCTTGAGCTGGATTATGAAAAACATGGTATATATTGATAGATATAAGAAAGAAGGCCATTTTAGATAGAACACTTAAATAAGGCGTAGAGACGGGAATGAGCAAATTATGTTTGCAGAGGGGTAGAGTGTCCATTCTTTTTTTAATTTTTATTTTTTTGTACAATTTTTAAGGTTACATTCCATTTATAATTATTACAAAATATTGTCTATATTCCCTGTGGTGTACAATACATCCTTGTAGCCTATCTTACTCCCAATAGTTTGTACCTCCCATACTCCCACCCCTATAATGCCCCTCCCCCCACACTGGTAACCACTATTTTGTTCTCTATATCTGTGAGTCTGCTTCTTTTTTGTTATATTCACTAGTTTGTTGTAATTTTTAGATTCTGCCTATAAGTGATATAGCATTTGTCTTTCTCTGACTTATTTCACTTAGCATAATGCCCTCCAAGTCCATCCGTGTTGCTGCAAATGGCAAAATTTTGTTCTTTTTTATGGCTGAGTAGTATTCCATTGTATATATATATACCAATTCTTCTTTATCCATTCGTCTGTTGATGGACACTTAGGTTGCTTCTATGTCTTGGCAGTTGTAAATAATGCTGCTGTGAACAATGGGGTGCATGTGTCTTTTCTAATTAGTGGGTTTTTTTTTTCTGGATATGTACCCAGGAGTGGAATTGCTGGGTCATATAGTAGTTCTATTTTTAGTTTTTTGAGAAACCTCCATACTGTTTTCCACTGTGCACCAATTTACATTCCAACCAACAGTGTATGAGGGTTCCCTTTTCTCCACATCCTCACCAACATTTGTTATTTGTGTTCTTTTTGATGATAGCCATTCTGACAGGTGTGAGGTGGTATCACATTGTGGTTTTGATTTGCATTTCCCTGATGATCAGCAATGTTGAGTATCTTCTTATTTGCCTGTTGGCCATCTGCATTTCTAGAGGGTCAATTCTTATCTTCAAGAAACATTTAAGTTTCTATTTCATGAGGAATTCTGTAACTAAAAACATTATGTAGTGTTTTGTGGTGAAAATGCAGCACAATGCATGATACCTGTTTGGCAGCCACCCTGGATTTGTTTGAGGGAAGGGTGAGCCTCCTACAATTGGTGGGGTTCCATTTAGTCCTGTGAGCGTCTGTGCACCCTGCTTCCACATGGTTGGTTCTTCTTAGTGTAGCTTTGAAATGGGCTCTGCTCTCACCACTGTTTTCACGCCAAGATTGATAGTACTAAATAGATCTCCAGTAGCAGATGATCGGGAACATGAGATTCTGCTGTGACACAAGACATCAGTAAAATCTAGGTGGAATGGTTTGCTGTTTTGATGTCTTTAAACTTGCTCAGAATTATTTTTTCTTTCCACAATAAATCAGAATATTTTTTCTAATTGTATTACTTCATGGGAAATGATATAAAGATTTTAGATCACTATACTAGTACAGGATTACCCAACAATTTAATATAGACAAATCACCTCCTTTTTTGGGGGGTAAAATCCAGAAACTAAAACTTAGAAAAAATAAAATATTTGAACTCTATTTTTCTAATAATGCAGAGCAGTTACCTAATAAGTGGAGTATAGGAAGAATACATATGAATATCTATGTTTATTTCATCTTTTACATTTTCAATTTCATGTTTTGTCGTTAGAAAATGCATATAATTTATAGAGAAATACATGCAGTGCTTGCTCAAAAGGTTTCGTTTGTCGTGTTTGTTTTTTACTAATGGGAAATGTGTGATCTAAAATGTTTGGAGACCACTGCTTTAGATCCTTGTTACTCTCAGTGTGATCTCTGTACCAGCAACAATAGTATCACCTGGGAGCCTGTTAGAAACGCAGAGCTTCAGGCACCACCGAGACCTGCTGAATTAGAAGTCTGCATTTTTACAAGCTCCCTGGTGCACGTTTGGAAAGCAGTGCTCTGTGACAAAGCATAGTCAACTCTTGATAATCTAAGGTTTGAGTTGTGGCAAATTCTTCATCCTGGGACAGCTTCCCATTGCCCCTCTTCTTCTCAACCTACAACCTTTTGCTGGGTTAGATGGAACCACAAATATTTATATGCTGGAGCCTCACTAGAGCGGGCTATCCTCAGGGTTCTATAGATATGCTGCCTTACATTATCTCAGTGCTTCCCTAACTTAGATCCAAAACTATAGAAACTAAATTTGTACCAAATTGTTCTCAGCCATTACATAAAGGCAAACTCTTTCCACATTTTTTTTTTTTTTGGTTTTTTTTTGTGACCTTTCTAAACTGTTTTAACTTACAGGTCTTATAAAATGTCAGTTTTATGGCAATAAATATTAGCTCCTGTGCTTGCAGAAAACATGAACTTACTACTTTGCAGGAGAAAGAGTTATCAGCAGAACTACGTCTTTTTCACAAATAATGGGGCTCACTGTGCTCAGGTGTACTAGGTAATCCTTTTTTTTTTTGGAATTTTTGAATTTTATTTAATTTATTTTTTTATGCAGCAGGTTCTTATTAGTTATCCATTTTATACATGTTAGTGTATATATATCAATCCCAATCTCCCAATTCATCACACCACCACCACCCCCCGCCGCTTCCCCCCCTTGGTGTCCATACATTTGTTCTCTGCATCTGTGTCTCAATTTCTGCCCTGCAAACTGGTTCATCTGTACCATTTTTCTAGGTTCCACATATATGCGTTAATATACAATATTTGCTTTTCTCTTTCTGACTTACTTCACTCTGTGTAACAAACTCTAGATTCATCCACGTCTCTACAAATAACCCAATTTTGTTCCTTTTTATGGCTGAGTAATATTCCATTGTATATATGTACCACAACTTCTTTATCCATTCGTCTGTTGATGGGCATTTAGGTTGCTTCCATGACCTGGCTATTGTAAATAGTGCTGCAATGAACATTGGGGTGCATGTGTCTTTTTGAATTATGGTTTTCTCTGGGTATATGCCCAGTAGTGGGATTGCTGGGTCATATGGTAATTCTATTTTTAGTTTTTTAAGGAACCTCCACACCGTTATCCATAGTGGCTGTATCAATTTACATTCCCACCAACAGTGCAAGAGGGTTCCCTTTTCTCCACACCCTCTCCAGCATTTGTTGTTTGTAGATTTTCTGATGATGCCCATTCTAACCAGTGTGAGGTGATACCTCACTGTAGTTTTGATTTACATTTCTCTAATAATTAGTGATGTTGAGCAGCTTTTCATGTGCTTCTTGGCCATCTGTATGTCTTCTTTGGAGAAATGTCTATTTAGGTCTTCTGCCCATTTTTGGATTGGGTTGTTTGTTTTTTTTGATATTGAGTTGCATGAGCTGCTTGTAAATTTTGGAGGTTGATCCTTTGTCAGTTGCTCCATTAGCAAATATTTTCTCCCATTCTGAGGGTTGTCTTTTCGGCTTGTTTGTAGTTTCCTTTGCTTTGCAAAAGCTTTTAAGTTTCATTAGGTCCCATTTGTTTATTTTGTTTTTATTTCCATTACTCTAGGAAGTGGATCAAAAAAGATCCTGCTGTGATTTATGTCAAAGAGTGTTCTTCCTATGTTTTCCTCTAAGAGTTTTATAGTGTCCGGTCTTACATTTAGGTCTCTAATCCATTTTGAGTTTATTTTTGTGTACGGTGTTAGGGAGTGTTCTAATTTCATTCTTTTACATGTAGCTGTCCAGTTTTCCCAGCACCACTTATTGAAGAGACTGTCTTTTCTCCATTGTATATCCTTGCCTCCTTTGTCAGAGATTAGTTGACCATAGGTGCGTGGGTTTATCTCTGGGCTTTCTATCCTGTTCCATTGATCTATATTTCTGTTTTTGTGCCAGTACCATATGGTCTTGATTACTGTAGCTTTGTAGTATAGTCTGAAGTCAGGGAGTCTGATTCCTCCAGCTCTGTTTTTTTCCCTCAAGACTGCTTTGGCTATTCGGGGTCTTCTGTGTCTCCATACAAGTTTTAAGATTTTTTTTTTTTAAATTTATTTATTTAATTTATTTTTGGCTGCGTTGGGTCTTCGTTGCTGCGCGCAGACTTTCTCTAGTTGTGGCGAGCGGGGGGCTGCATGGGCTTCTCATTGCGGTGGCTTCTCTTGTTGCAGAGCACGGGCTCTTAGGCGCGCGGGCTTCAGTAGTTGTGGCACATGGGCTCTAGAGCGCAGGCTCAGTAGTTGTGGCGCAGGGGCTTAGTTGCTCTGCGGCATGTGGGATCTTCCCGGACCAGGGCTCGAACCCGTGTCGCCTGCATTGGCAGGCGGATTCTTAACCACTGCACCACCAGGGAAGTCCCTAAGATTTTTTTTTGTTATAGTTCTGTAAAAAGTGCCATTGGTAATTTGATAGGGATTGCATTGAATCTGTAGATTGCTTTGGGTAGTATAGTCATTTTCACAATGTTGATTCTTCCAATCCAAGAACATGGTATATCTCTCCATCTGTTTGTATCATCTTTAATTTCTGTCATCAGTGTCTTATAGTTTTCTGCATATTAACAAATTGAAGAATAAAAACCATATGATCATCTCAATAGATGCAGAAAAAGCTTTTGACAAAATTCAACACCCATTTATGATAAAAACTCTCCAGAAAGTGGGCATAGAGAGAACCTACCTCAACATAATAAAGGCCATATACGACAAACCCACAGCAAACATCATTCTCAATGGTGAGAAACTGAAACCGTTTCCTCTAAGATCAGGAACAAGACAAGGATGTCCACTCTCACCACTGTTATTCAACACAGTTTTGGAAGTCCTAGCCACGGCAATCAGAGAAGAAAAAGAAATAAAAGGAATACAAATTGGAAAAGAAGAAATAAAACTGTCACTGTTTGCAGATGACATGATACTATACATAGAGAATCCTAAAGATGCCACCAGAAAACTACTAGAGCTAATCAATGAATTTGGTAAAGTTGCAGGATACAAAATTAATGCACAGAAATCTCTTGCATTCCTATACACTAATGATGAAAAATCTGAAAGAGAAATTAAGGAAACACTCCCATTTACCACTGCAACAAAAAGAATAAAATATCTAGGAATAAACCTACCTAGGGAGACAAAAGAACTGTATGCAGAAAACTATCCACATTTGTTTTTGGTAGAATATAACCATAGTATGCATTCAAAAGTCAAATATTTTCTTGGGTTATTCACTTTTATTTTCTGGTTCTTCTTATTCACCTAAGTACCTTTCAGGATTTAAGTTTGTTTTTCTTAAAAAGGTGAATATTATTTTCTTCCTTATGGAGTGATTATCAAATCTTCAAATTCTTGATGGTTAGTAATTGCACAAAGAAATAAAATGGCTGCTGAACATTTTTTTTTTCCAAAATGGCTCTTTCAGGAGATTTTATAAAATGGCTTTAAAAAAATAAGTATTATTCAACCTCCCATTGGAATAGGTTATTACCTACCTTTTCCCTGAATTCCAGAAAACGAGTTCCAGAAGTCATTCTAACTATTCTTTGGGGAGATCAGAAATAGTAACATTATTTTTCTTTGAAATGCTGTGGGGAGGAGTGGAGAGAAATACTTGGGTCATGTACCCAAGACATATGAAAATGTTTTTTTCTCCTCTCCCTTCATTAAGTTGTTCAGCAGATACTTACTGAGTTTAAACTATGTAATATGTACTGTGCTAGGCAATAAGGATGTGAGTATGGACAAGACCATCTGCCCTCAGGGAACGTAAAGTGGAGGTGGCCTCCACCACAAGTACGGGAATACAAAAATATATATCCAAGTCTTACCACGTCCAAAATAATTTCTTACCAGAGATTTAGATCCCCCAAATAAGATGTTATTTGGATAATTCAGAGAACTGCTAGGTTTTCTGACAGGAATTCATCAGATTTTTTTTTTCCTACAGAGGAAATCTTCTTTGGCACATGAAAAAAAGGTTTTGCTGCCACCATTTTTAGTGCCTACACTTTCCCTCTAATGACATCTCCTAGGAATCTTATGAAATATTTCACGTCCTTAAATCCTCTACTTTTTCTTATGCTATACTGTGTTTTTTCCCTAGAGACTCTCCTCTGATTACTAGTTCTTAATAACTTATTTTAGTATATTTCTTCTTTCCTTCCTAGCAATATATTGTTTTGATAGATCCTTGAAGGGACCCCCGAGGTCTCCAGATCTCAGTGACACATAATATGCACTTTAGGAGCCATGGAGGGAGATAACATGATAACACTGTCAAACCTGTGGGCTGAGGCTTTGTTCAAGTGTATTCCTTCGTGATCAGCATTTGCTTATGACCTTGGGATGTTTCATAACTCACCTAACCTTCTTCCTCTTCCATTTTACTACCCAAGGTTTACTACGAGGATTCAATGATTATTTATTATATATATGTGTGTGTGTTTGTGTGTGTGTGTGTACACACAGTGCATTGTGTAGCATAGCAAGCACTCAATAAACATTTTTTTTAATTTAGTAGAAGAATGGTACTGTCCATTAGACTCAAATAGCATAATAAGATCTTAGTATATGACAAAGTCCAAGTTATACTGTTTCATTTAAAATGAGTGATTTCTATTGTATTATATCTAGGAAGAACATGTTCTTTTCGAACTTGAAGAAGGGATTGAAGCTTTGGAAGCTGCAATTGAATACAAGAACGAACGTATCCAGAGTCGCCAGAACTCACTCAGAGCTTCATTTCAAAATCTCTCTCATAGTGAAGCAAATGTCTTAGAAAAACTAATCTGCCTGAGTCCTGTTGAGATTAGAGCTATTCTTTTCAGATATTTCAATAAGGTTTGTTTTTCAGGGACAGAGGATTTTCTTATAAAGAGGGGTCGAGATGCTTATACAGCTCACATTTATGTAGAATTTACAGTACTGAATGTTGTCATCTGAAATCTTTGCACTTATCCAAGTATGTAGGCCTAACTTTGTGAAGTTCTTAAAGTTGAAGGGCCTTTTGAAAGAAGGGCTTTTGGGAATAGTTTTAAAAACCAAAGAATTTAAGTTATATTCCTCAGTCACTATTTCTTGGTTGTATGTTTTCTAGATTTGATTGTTCCTCCTCAGCATTTGTGAAAAATCAAGGGCCCTCCAGGTTTGGGTTCCCTTTTCTTCATTGCTGTAGGGTAGGGGTAACCTGTGCTTTCTCATTATACCCTATGAATTGAAATGGAGGTGAAATGGTGCATCAGTGACAAAGATAGTAATAGATTTTGCATTAACCTGGATGGGCTTAATATAAATTAAAATATTTTATACAGATTTGACAGCTTACTGATAGAGATGTTTCACAGCATTGAAAACTATATCTGTCTTTTCTCTAATGTTTTCTCTTAAGATATATATTATGAAGTGTTAAACAAGTAGATAACTCTTTCCTCTGAAAAATATATTCAGTTTAAGGGAATAGCAGACAGTTAATGAAGAATGAAACACAGAAGTTTAAAAATAAAGTTCTAATTCTGTTAGACAATTGAAATAAAGATGACTAAATTAATGGAAATGTGATACACATCCCTCCTCTTGGATAATTACCATCAGTAGTAAGCGTCTATTATTGATGCAAGTGCATCCCATCACTGGGTGTGTGGAGGGCAGAAATATGGTGCATATTGTCTGAGGCTTTGATACAGATAACTCTTCTGTGGTGTTCTTAGAGCAAGGGTTCTTAACCCAAAGCACCCAGGTGAAGGTCAGTGGATTTTCTGGTCTTAAGAACTCTTTGTAGAAATGAGTAATTTTCTGGAGAGAATGTCATTACATTATTAACAAGTTCTGTGACACAGATATTGTCTGAAGTGTTTTTACTTTATATCAGTGCAGAGAGGAACCCACTGGACTAAATGTACAATCTGAGACCGAACTCTATAGCTTAAAAATTCTGTCACTTATTTATAACATTCATTTTGGAGTTAAAAATGAGAATTATCTAGATGTTACAGAAGTCTTTAGATTCTTGATATCTTTTTAGACTGGAGAAATAAAGTTGTAGGATTATAAATGTAAACTACAAATATCATGTCTAAGAAATGATGGAGGGGTGATTGTTAGAGTAGAGCAACATTATATTTAAAATGAAGTTGTTACCAATTCAGAATCTCAACAAATAAAAAAGGCTGTTAGGTTATCTTGTGGGTATATTTCAAAGCATTTGCCTAGTTATACCATGGGGATTAAGGGAGTTCATCTTTATGAAGTCTAAGAGAAATAAATTAGTCTATTATATTAGGCTGTCTAAAACACACTTAAAAGATCAAAAAAATGTCTTTGCTAGGTGGTTAATTTGCGAGAAGCTGAACGGAAACTACAGTTACAGAATGAAGAAATTAAAATGAAAGTTCTGGAACAGGATAATGTGGTTCGTGAGTTGGAATCTACACTGGAACATCTGAAATTGCAGTGTGACCGGAGACTGACCCTTCAGCAAAAGGAACACGAGCAAAAAATGCAGCTTCTGTTACATCATTTCAAAGGTAACTGCCCCTTCTCATCAGTTGTGTAAAGGTGACGTGTAGGAGGGGGATTGGGAAAGGAAGGTAGGACAGAATTGAATCACTTAAAGCCCAACGTACATAAATAGTTACTACTTATATGTGTTTTGTGCTTTACATGTTTTGGTCCACATGTTGGGATAGTTGACTTTGATGTAGGGCTATTCATGCTTGAAATGCCATCTCCTCTGCCTGTCCCCAGTGCCACACAGAGAACTGCTGCAATCCTGTTACTTTGTTGTGGTCTACTTTTTATGTAGGAATGTGGGATGACTTCTGGCTTGGTGGTGTACAATTGAAAAGTTCCCCATCTCTAGGATATAGAACCTTGATATTTAAATCACTTTCCCTTCATAAAATTAAAGTGATAGATTCTGTCAGATTTCTGGTTATATTGTTACAGTTTTCAGTAAATTATAAATTTTATGCATTAAGGTTATAGCTTAGGTCAAAATTAGTCTACCATTGATGGGCACATAGTGTTATCAGTGCACAGTAGTTCAACCGGCAACTGTGGTATGGAGTTGTCATAGCAATTGGTCTTCACAATACCTGGGCTTATGGCTGGTACACACAGTTGCTATGGCAACAAAATCACTGCCTGGAGATACTTCAACGCCTGGAATGCTTCAATCCAGGTGGCTTGGCTGCTTAGTCTTGATTCTCATGAATCTATAGCTGGAAATGTGCTAAAAACGATCTAGAAGAAGCAACCTGAGTAAGCAGAAAATTGGAAAATATATGCATTTGAGCGTTGAGGCAGTTTGCCTCTAAGTTAATTCTATAACGAGTTAATTAGCAACCAGTTGCCTGATGACAGGATTTCCTTGACTGGATTCCATATGTTATTTCATTCAAACATGCTTTCCTTACCTTATGTTAATTCTGTCCTAAGTCTCTAAAAGTGATATTTTAATAGAATTTTTAATATGTTTTTCAAGTGGTTGGCATTTTACCACAAAAGTTCATGCTTTAGCCAAATGAGAACATTTTAAAAATCATTCGTTTCTATAGCTGGGACAAGTTTTTCATAACAAAGTTATAACTGAAAATGTTAACAACTTATGAATTTTCTAATTTCAACTGAATATAGGCCATAAAATTAAGTTCATTTTTATGATATTCTTCATGGGGATTATGATTTGTGATGTTATTAATTTAAAATGTTTTTTAAACAAGATGATGGGTTAATATAAAATATACAGATATACTTAGATCAATTTTTACAAAACAACCAATTATAACAAAAGAAAATTACAAACCAGTAGGACCATTTTATAGATTTACCAATAGGAAAGAGTAGGTCTGAAAGTGTGTATTTCTGAAGGTCAGTAAACTGCGTTTTACTGGTTCTAGAACCTAACCCAAAGCGGACAGTTTTAGACATTCCTAAATGTTAATTAGAAGCTTTAAAATTATATTGTGTCATAAACTAGAACTTTACTTATGCTTTCCCCCCCCCTTCTCCTTTTTTGGTGGTGTTTTCCTTTGTAATTTAATCTTTCTAGACTCTTTTGACAGGTTTCTGGTTTTTGAGGGGTTTTTTGGTTATATATTTCTTGGGCGTATAAACTTTAGGCTTATGACTTTCCATATATCCATGGTTCCTGATAAAAACTTTAAGGCATTGATGCAGCTGGACAGAGTTCCAAATGTGAACCTTACTTCTGCTCTTCTGAGGATAGATTTAGTTAGTAGCTACTCAAAAAGTGCTTATGAATCACGAAAAATGCGGTAGTTGGTAGGGATTAGGGTGGAGAAGGGCTCATCTTAGTTTGAAAAATTTTACAGGCAGAAGACTCCAAATTGTAGCTGAAAACAAATCCAGCCAAGTAATAGATACATGTAACATACTTCTGACCCTACAATAGAGTCTGGGAGCTCTGTTAGAATTTTCAATCATTTACTTTAAACTGATTTTAAATGTAAATTTCTGTTTTATAGAGCAAGACGGGGAAGGCATTGTGGAAACTTTAAAAAATTATGGAGATAAAATCCAGCAGCTGGAAAGAGAGCTTTATTTCTATAAGAAAACCAGCAGAGATCTTAAGAAGAAACTTAAGGACTTGGTAGGGGAAGCAATTCGACGACAACTAGTACCATCAGAAAGTAAGAGATTTAGTGTTACTTGTCACTCCAACACTGTAGCATGGTTTGTAGTGGAGCCTTTCCCAATTGATTGGATTATTTAGGATTAGATATTTAACTTCTCTTTGTCTCTGTAAACAAAAATAGTTGTCTAGTCTATGTGTAGGACAGAACCACTGGAGAAAAGAATAAATGAACAAATGTATATGTGTGAAGGAAATGATCATTCATTGGATTGCCTGCCATGTACCAGGGGCTCTTGTATTCTCTAACTCACTTAATTCTTAAAATAACCCTAAATATAGGATAGCTGTTGTTTTCCTGTTTTATAGTAAATTAAGCCTTCTGATTATCATAAAAAAGTAAAATAGAGAATAATAAAAGTAAAGGTAAAATAATATTTATGTATTTCTAAGATCAGTCAGGTTTTTTCATATCATGACCTCTAGAAATTCAAACATATAATAAAACCCATCATTGAGACAAGGATGTTTTCTTGCATAATTATATGTAGATATGTAGAAATACCATCTTCCTCAATGAAATGATAAAACATGACAAAGAACTTTGCAAAAGCAAGAAGTGCCATGAAGGTGATATACTGTTATGATTAAAACATATTGTCTTACTACCATGTGTAAAATAGATAGCTAGTGGGAAGTTGCTGTATAGGACAGGGAGCTCAGCTCAGTGCTCTGTGATGACCTAGAGGGGTGGGATGGGGGTGGGGTGGCAGGGAGGCTCAAGAGGGAGGGGATACAGGTATACGTATAGCTGATTCACTTTGTTCTACAGCAGAAACTAACACACCATTGTAAAGCAGTTGTACTCCAATAAAAAGAAAAAAGAAAAAAACATATTGGACTTCCCTGGTGGTGCAGTGGTTAAGAATCCGCCTGCCAATGCAGGAGACACGGGTTCAAGCCCTGGTCCAGGAAGATCCCACATGCCGCAGAGCAACTAAGCCTGTGCGCCACAACTACTGAGCCTGTGCTCTAGAGCCTGCGGGCCACAACTACTGAAGCCCACGTGCCACAACTACTGAAGCCCGTGTGCCTAGAGCCTAGAGCCCAGAGCCCGTGCTCCACAACAAGAGAAGCCAGCAAGATGAGAAGCCCGCGCATCGCAACGAAGAGTAGCCCCCGCTCGCCGCAACTAGAGGAAGCCTGCGCGAAGCAACAAAGACTCAACGCAGCCAAAAGTAAATAAATAAATTTAAAAAAAAACAAAAAACATATTGTCTTTAAGCCACCAATAGAGAGGAATCAATATCTCTAAAATAATGTATACTCATTTTATAAAAGAATTAGCCTTCCTTTAGAGAAAGTATTCTTCTAATAAGTTAAGAATGGCTTTTGAAAGTTGACTTTACAGCTCTTTTTAGGAACACAACTATTTTGTACCTGTAAAGGAAACTAAAGATGGGTACAACAAGATATAAAGAGTATACCTGAAACTAATATAATGTTATATATCAATTATATCTCAACTTAAAAATATAATTATAAAAATGAAACCATAAAAAATATAGAAACCAGTGGAAAATGATATATATGCACAATGAAAAGATATATACTGAATATATAATATAAGCAGAATTAACATAGTTTTAAATCTTAAAACTTAGTAATATTTTAGAAAAGTAGTTCTAATACTACCTTATATTTATTGTATTTATCATTTACAGGCATTTTCCCAAATAGTCCAATTTAGCCCTCAAACTCAGGGTGGGCCGGTATATGCTAACCTCATTTTTAGGTGAGGAAATTAAAGCTTAGAGCAGTCCAATGACTCATGAACCGACCAGTAATTAGAGCATGGTCTAAGGTCCCTGGTCTTCTGATTCCTGGTTCTGTGTTCTAGTATAAAAGTCGCTTTAGGATAGAGATGTGATACAAACGTACGAATTCTGCCAAAGAGACTAACCTTTCTGATTTTCAATGTAGTAATGCAGAGGTATTTACTCATATAATTAAAACATTTACTTGAAATACTGCCTGCAACATATAGCTGAACCTTTTACTTGAAACGCTATCTGCAAAAAATTAAAATGTAAACAGGTATTAAGTAGGAAACAGAGCAATTAGCACAAAACCATTTTTGCTTTAAAAAATTCACTTTCAAATTTGAGATATCTGAAATTAGATGTTTACTGTTCAAATGGCCCATGTTTATACTGCTGAGACATCTCTTAAAATGACAGTGTGGTATATGGCGGTAAACAGGTTTAAGAAACCTGGATCTGGGACTTCCCTGGTGGTCCAATGGATAAGACTCCACGTTCCCAATGCAGGGGGCCAGGGTTCAACTAGATCCAGCATGCCGCAACTAAAGATCCCACACACAGCAACGAAGATCCCACGTGCCACAACTAAGACCCGGCGCGGCCAAGATTAAATAAATAAATATTATAAAAAAAAAAAAAAAAGAAAGAAACCTGGATCCTAATCATGCTCCTTAATGAAACAAATACAAAAAGCTTTAAAAAAGCTAAATAATCTTGGAGATGTGTAAAGTGAGGATAACTCCTGTTTTACCAACTCACCTGGGAAGTCTAGTCTTTTTTTTTCTTTTTTCGGCTGCACCACGTGACTTGCGGGATCCTAGTTCCCCGACCAGGGATCAAACCCCGGCCCCCAGCATTGGAAGCTCAGAGTCCTAACCACTGGACCACCAGGGAATTCCTGGAAGTCTAGTCTTAATAATAATAATGTTGAAGATGTTATCTCAGCTAATTTGCTATATCCCCTAGAACCATCTTAAATATCTTTATTTTTTGGCTAAAAAAGTAATACATAGTCATTATAGAAAACTTTGAAAATATAGAAAAAAATCAGAAAAAAAAACACCCATAATCCTACCCACAACTATTAACATTTCAGCATAATAATTCTTTTCAGTGTTTTCCTCATGCTTTAAAAAAAATTCATTTGGAATCATACTGGTGATATAGCTTGTACTATATCCTACCTCAAAATGCAGCTCCAATAAAATGACATTAAATAAGACTTGTTTGAATTATAAAATATAGCAGTTTAAATATATCAAATTTTGAGTTCCCTAAACTGTATTATATGCTTAATAATCAGTATCCTAATTAATATATAACTGTCTTGGTATTCAGTTGATTGGGTTTTGTTAGTAGTCTTTTCATTGTCTGCCTACCAGACTTTATCTGCTTTGAATATTTTTAGCATTTTCAAATAGCAAAAGAATTAATCTTTTGACTAAAATATCTTGGTCACTTCTAAAAAGTGACCAAAAAGACTAAAAGCACTTGGTCATGCTTCTGTTACAGTGCATCTATTTTCTAACATTTTCTGAAGATAAAATCAGTATGTATGGACATGCAGTCTATGTACTTGTTTAAGTATTTAAAACTTTATACTTTTATTTTTATTGAATAATATTTTATTTTATCCCAAAACAAAATATAAAAGTCTTGAAAGATACACAATTTAAGACATAAATTCTTATTTGGTTAAATCCAAGCAACTCTTTAAATTCAGCTTTAGCCATAATTAGAAGAATTTAATTATTGTTTCTTTTCTTTGGAGAGGATTGTTGTTTGAATATAAAAATACTTATATATCATTCATTTCAGAGCTTACACTGAATTTCACTGAGAAAGGAAATTCTTTTTTAGCAAAAGTTATGACCTTAATTATAAAATATATAATATTTTGAAGACATTACACTGGAGGTACAAGTTTATGACACAATAAAAATTTGATGAATGTATATGATACTAAATGCATTAATTAGATTTGTGTGTTATACCATACATTTGTAAATATATAATTTACAATGTGGTCAATTACATTAGTAAAACCATTCATTTTTTTTTTTTTTAACTTTTTATTTTAACATCCTTATTGGAGTGTAATTGCTTTACAATGGTGTGTTAGTTTCTGCTTTATACAAAGTGAATCAGCTATACTTATACATATATCCCGATGTCTCCTCCCTCTGGATTCTCCCTCCCACCCTCCATATCCCACCTCTCTAGGTGGTCGCAAAGCATCAAGCTGATCCAGCTGTGCCATACAGCTGCTTTGCACTATCTGTTTTACATTTGGTAGGGTATATATGTCCATGCCACTATCTCACTTTGTCCCAGCTTACCCTTCCCCCTCCCCATGTCCTCAAGTCCATTCTCTACATCTGCGTCTTTATTCCTGTCCTACTCCTAAGTTCTTCAGAACCTTTTTTTTTTGGATTCCACATATATGTGTTAGCATAGGGTATTTGTTTTTCTCTTTCTCACTTCCTTCACTCTGTATCACAGTCTCTAGATCCATCTACCTTGCTACAAATAACTCAATTTCGTTTCTTTTTATGGCTGAGTAATATTCCATTGCATATATGTGCCACATCTTCTTTATCCATTCATCTGTCGATGGACACTTAGGTTGCTTCCGTGTCCTGGCTATTGTAAATACAGCTGCAGTGAACATTGTGGTACATGACTCTTTTTTCTTTTCTTTTTTTTTTTTTTTAAAGACACCAATTGTACTTGAACATTTGTTACTTTTTTTTTTTTTTTTTTTGGCTGTGTTGGGTCTTCGTTTCTGTGCGAGGGCTTTCTCCAGTTGCGGCAAGCGGGGGCCACTCTTCATCACGGCGCGCGGGCCTCTCACTATCGCGGCCTCTCTTGTTGCGGAGCACAGGCTCCAGACGCGCAGGCTCAGTAGTTGTAGCTCACAGGCCCAGTTGCTCCGCGGCATGTGGGATCTTCCCAGACCAGGGCTCGAACCCGTGTGCCCTGCATTAGCAGGCAGATTCTCAACCACTGCACCACCAGGGAAGCCCCATGACTCTTTTTGAATTATGGTTTTCTCAGGGTATATGCCCAGTAGTGGGATTGCTGGGTCGTATGGTAGTTCTATTTTTAGTTTTTTAAGGAAACTCCATACTGTTCTCTGTAGTGACTGTATCAATTTACATTCCAACCAACAGTGCAAGAGGGTTCCCTTTTCTCCACACCCTCTCCAGCATTTATTGTTTGTAGATTTTTCGATGATGGCCATTCTGACTGGTGTGAGGTGATACCTCATTGTAGTTTTGATTTGCCTTTCTCTAATGATTAGTGATGTTGAGCATTCTTTCATGTGTTTGTTGGCAATCTGTATATCTTCTTTGGAGAAATGTCTATTTAGGTCTTCTGCCCATTTTTGGATTGGGTTGTTTGTTTTTTTTGATATTGAGTTGCATGAGCTGCTTGTAAATTTTGGAGGTTGATCCTTTGTCAGTTGCTCCATTAGCAAATAATTTCTCCCATTCTGAGGGTTGTCGTTTCGTCTTGTTTATGTTTTCCTTTGCTGTGCAAAAGCTTTTAATTCATTAGGTCCCATTTGTTTATTTTTGTTTTTATTTTCATTTCTCTAGGAGGTGGGTCAAAAAGGATCTTGCTGTGATTTATGTCGTAGAGTGTTCTGCCTATGTTTTCCTCTAAGAGTTTTATAATGTCTGGCTTTACATTTAGGTCTTTAATCCATTTTGAGTTTATTTTTGTGTATGGTGTTAGGGAGTATTCTAATTTCATTCTTTCACATGTAGCTGTCCAGTTTTCCCAGCACCACTTATTGAAGAGGCTGTGTTTTCTCCATTGTATCTTCTTGCCTCCTTGATCAAAAATAAGGTGACCATATGTGCGTGGGTTTATCTCTGGGCCTTCTGTCCTGTACCATTGATCTATATTTCTGTTTTTGTGCCAGTACCATACTGTCTTGATTACTGTAGCTTTGTAGTATAGTCTGAAGTCCGGGAGCCTGATTCCTCAACCTCCGTTTTTCTTTCTCAAGATGGCTTTGGCTATTCGGGGTCTTTTGTGTTTCCATACAAATTGTGAAATTTTTTGTTCTAGTTCTGTGAAAAATGCCAGTGGTAGTTTGATAGGGATTGCATTGAATCTGTAGATTGCTTTGGGTAGTATAGTCATTTTCACAATGTTGATTCTTCCAATCCAAGAACATGGTCTATCTCTCCATCTGTTTGTATCATCTTTAATTTCTTTCATCAGTGTCTTATAGTTTTCTGCATACAGGTCTTTTGTCTCCTTAAGTAGGTTTATTCCTAGATATTTTATTCTTTTTGTTGCAGTGATAAATGGGAGTGTTTCCTTAATTTCTCTTTCAGATTTTTCATCATGAGTGTATAGGAATGCAAGAGATTTCTTAGCATTAATTTTGTATCCTGCTACTTTACCAAATTCGTTGATTAGCTCTAGTAGTTTTCTGGTAGCATCTTTAGGATTCTCTATGTATAGTATCATGTCATCTGCAAACAGTGACAGCTTTACTTCTTCTTTTCCGATTTGGATTCCTTTTATTTCTTCTTCTTCTCTGATTGCTGTGGCTAAAACTTCCAAAACTACGTTGAATAATAGTGGTGAGAGTGGACAACCTTGTCTTGTTCCTGATCTTAGTGGAAAGGGTTTCAGTTTTTCACCATTGAGAACGATGTTGGCTGTGGGTTTGTCATATATGGCCTTTATTATGTTGAGGTAAGTGCCCTGTATGCCTACTTGCTGGAGGGTTTTTATCATAAATGGATGTTGAATTGTGTCGAAAGCTTTTTCTGCATCTATTGAGATGATCATATGGTTTTTCTCCTTCAATTTGTTAATATGGTTTATCACATTGATTGATTTACATATACTGTAGAATACTTGCAGTTTTGGGATAAACCCCAGTTGGTCATGGTGTATGATCCTTTTAATGTGCTGTTGGATTCTATTTGCTAGTATTTTGTTGAGGATTTTTGCATCTATGTTCATCAGTGATATTGGCCTGTAGTTTTCTTTCTTTGTGACATCTTTGTCTGGTTTTGGTATCAGGGTGATGGTGGCCTCATAGAATGAGTTTGTGAGTGTTCCTCCCTCTTCTATATTTTGGAAGAAGGATAAGTGTTAGCTCTTCTTTAAATGTTTGAGAGAATTCGCCTGTGAAGGCATCTGGTCCTGGGCTTCTGTTTGTTGGAAGAGTTTTAATCACAGTTTCAATTTCAGTGCTTGTGATTGGTCCGTTTATATTTTCTTTTTCTTCCTGGTTCAGTCTCAGAAGTTTGTGCTTTTCTAAGAATTTGTCCATTTCTTCCAGGTTGTCCATTTTATTGGCATAGAGTTGCTTTTAGTAATCTCTCATGATCCTTTGTATTTCTGCAGTGTCAGTTGTTACTTCTCCTTTTCCATTTCTAATTCTATTGATTTGAGTCTTCTCCCTTTTTTTCTTGATGAATCTGGCTAATGGTTTATCAATTTTGTTTATTTTCTCAAAGAACCAGCTTTTATTTTTATTGATCTTTGCTACTGTTTCCTTCATTTCTTTTTCATTTATTTCTGATCTGATCTTTATGATTTCTTTCCTTCTGCTCCCTTCGGGGTTTTTTTGTTCTTCTTTCTCTAATTGCTTTAGGTGTAAGGTTATGTTGTTTATTTGAGATATTTCTTGTTTCTTGTGGTAGAATTGTATTGCTATAAACTTCCCTCTTAGAAGTGCTTTTGCTGCATCCTGTAGGTTTTGGGTCGTCGTGTTTTCATTGTCATTTGTTTCTAGGTATTTTTTGATTTCCTCTTTGATTTCTTCTGTGATCTCTTGGTTGTTAAGTAGTATATTGTTTAGCCTCCATGTGTTTGTATTTTTTTACAGATTTTTTCCTGTAATTGATATCTAGTCTCATGGCATTGTGGTCGGAAAACATACTAGATACGATTTCAATTTTCTTAAATTTACCAAGGCTTGATTTGTGGCCCAAGGTATGACCTATCCTGGAGAATGTTCCATGAGCACTTGAGAAGAAAGTGTATTCTGTTGTTTTTGGATGGAATGTCCTATAAATATCAATTAAGTCCATCTTGTTTAATGTATCATTTAAAGCTTGTGTTTTCTTATTTATTTTCATTTTGGACGACCTGTCCATTGGTGAAAGTGGGGTGTTGAAGTTCCGTACTATGATTGTGTTCCTGTCGATTTCCCCTTTTATGGCTCTTAGCATTTGCCTTATGTATTGAGGTGCTCCTATGTTGGGTGCATAGATATTTACAATTGTTATATCTTCTTCTTGGATCGATCCCTTTATCATTATGTAGTGTCCTTCTTTGTCTCTTGTAATAGTCTTTATTTTAAAGTCTATTTTTTCTGATATGAGAATTGCTACTCCAGCTTTCTTCTGATCTCCATTTACATGCAATATCTTTATCCATCCCCTCACTTTCAGTCTGTATGTGTCCCTAGGTATGAAGTGGGTCTCTTGTAGACAGCATATATATGGGTCTTGTTTTTGTATCCATTCATCCAGTCTATGTCTTTTGGTTAGAGTATTTAATCCATTTACATTTAAGGTAATTATCGATATGTATGTTCTTATTACCATTTTCTTAATTATTTTGCATTTGTTTTTGTAGGTCTTTTCCTTGTCTGTGTTTCCTGCCTAGAGAAGTTCCTTTAGTATTTGTTGTAAAGCTGGTTTGGGGGTGCTGAATTCTCTTAGCTTTTGCTTGTCTGTAAAGGTTTTAATTTCTCCGTCAAATCTGAATAAGATCCTTGCTGGGTAGAGTAATCTTGGTTGTAGTTTTTTCCCTTTCATCACTTTCAATATGTCCTGCCACTCCCTTCTGGCTTGCAGAGTTTCTGCTGAAAGATCAGCTGTTAACCTTATGGGGATTCCCTTGTATGTAATTTGTTGTTTTTCCCTTGCTCCTTTTAATATTTTTTCTTTTTATTTAATTTTTGATAGTTTGATTAATATGTGTCTTGGCATGTTTCTCCTTGGTTTTATCCTGTATGGGACTCTCTGTGCTTCCTGGACTTGATTGACTATTTCCTTTCCCATATTAGGGAAGTTTTCAACTGTAATCTCTTCAAATATTTTATCAGTCCCTTTCTTTTTCTCTTCTTCTTCTGGGACCCCTATAATTCAAATGTTTGTGCATTTAATGTTGCCCCAGAGGTCTCCAAGACTGTCCTAAATTCTTTTCATTCTTTTTTCTTTATTCTTCTCTGCAGTAGTTATTTCCACTATTTTATTTTCCAGGTCACTTATCCGTTCTTCTGCCTCAGTTATTCTGCTATTGATTCCTTCTAGAGAATTTTAAATTTCATTTATTGTGTTGTTCTTCATTGTTTGTTTGCTCTTTAATTCTTCTGGGTCCTTGTTAAACGTGTCTTGTATTTTCTCCATTCTGTTTCCAAGATATTGGATCATGTTTACTATCATTACTCTGAATTCTTTTTCAGGTAGACTGCCTATTTCCTCTTCATTTGTTTGGTCTCCTGGGTTTTTACCTTGGTCCTTCATCTGCTGTGTGTTTCTCTGTCTTCTCATTTTGCTTAACTTACTGTATTTGGGGTCTCCTTTTCGCAGGCTGCAGGTTTGTAGTTCCTCTTGTTTTTGGTGTCTGCCCCTAGTGTCTAAGGTTGGTTCAGTGGGTTGTGTAGGCTTCTTGGTGGAGGGGATTAGTGCCTGTGTTCTGGTGGATGAGGCTGGATCTTGTCTTTCTGGTGGGCAGGACTGCATCTGGTGGTGTGTTTTGGGGTGTCTGTGACCTTATTATGATTTTAGGCAGCCTCTCTGCTAATGGGTGGGGTTGTGTTCCTGTCTTGCTAGTTGTTTGGCATAGGGTGTCCAGCACTGTAGCTTGCTGGTCGTTGAATGAAGCTGGGTCTTAGCGTTGAGATGGAGATCTCTGGGAGAGCTTTCGCCGTTTGATATTACGTGGAGCTGGGAGGTCTCTGGTGGACCAATATCCTGAACTCAGCTCTCCCACCTCAGAGACACCGGCCTGACACCCGGCCAGAGCACCAAGACCCTGTGAGCCACACGACTCAGAAGAAAAGGGAGAAGAAAAGAAAGAAAGAAAGAAAAATAAAATAAAGTTATTAAAATAAAAAATAATTAGTAAAAATTAAAAAATTAAAAAGTAATAAAAAAAAAGAAAGAAACAAAGAAGAGAGCAACCAAACCAAAAAACAAATTCACCAATGATAACAAGTACTAAAAACTATAGTAAAAAAAAAAACCAGACAGACAGAACCCTAGGACAAATGGTAAAAGCAAAGCTATATAGACAAAATCACACAAAGAAGCATACACATACACACTCACAAAAAGAGAAAGAGGAAAAATATATACATATCTATATGTTAAAAAAAAAGGAAGAGAGCAACCAAATCAATAAACAAATCTACCAATGATAATAAACTCTAAATACTAAACTAAGATAATCATAAAGCCAGGAACAAATTAGATGCAGAAAGCAACCCCAAGTCTACAGTTTCTCCCAAAGTCCACTGCCTCAATTTTGGGATGATTCGTTGTCTATTCAGGCATTCCACAGATGCAGGGTACATCAAGTTGATTGTGGAGATTTAATCCGCTGCTCCTGAGGCTGCTGGGAGAGATTTCCCTTCCTCTTCTTTGTTCGCACAGCTCCCGGGGTTCAGCTTTGGATTTGGACCCGCCTCTGCGTGTAGGTCACCTGAGGGCATCTGTTCCCACCCAGACAGGATGGGGTTAAAGTAGCAGCTGATTAGGGGGCTCTGGCTCACTCAGGCAGGGGGGAGGGAGGAGTACGGATATGGGGCGAGCCTGCGGCGGCAGAGGCCGGCGTGACGTTGCACCAGCCTGAAGCGCGCCGCGCGTTCTCCCTGGGAAGTTGTCCCTGGATCACGGGACCCTGGCAGTGGCGGGCTGCACAGGCTCCCGGGAGGGGAGGTGTGGATAGTGCCCTGTGCTTGCACACAGGCTTCTTGGTGGCTGCAGCAGCAGTCTTAGCGTTTCATGCCTGTCTCTGGGGTTCGCGCTGATAGCCGCGGCTCTTGCCCATCTCAGGAGCTCGTTTAGGCGGTGCTCTGAATCCCCTCTCCTCGCGCACCCCAAAACAATGGTCTCTTGCCTCTTAGGCAGTTCCAGACTTTTTCCCGGACCCCCTCCTGGCTACCTGTGGCGCACTAGCCCCCTTCAGGCTGTGTTCACGCCGCCAACCCCAGTCCTCTCCCTGGGATCCGACCGAAGCCGGAGCCTCGGCTCCCAGCCCCAGCCTTCCCTGGCGGGTGAGCAGACAAGTCTCTCAGGCTGGTGAGTGCTGGTCAGCACCGATCCTCCGTGCGGAAATCTCTCCGCTTTGCCCTCTGCACCCCAGTTGCTGCGTTCTCCTCTGTGGCTCCGAAGCTTCCCCCCCACCCACCCCCCCGTCTCTGCCAGTGAAGGGGCTTCCTAGTGTGTGGAAACTTTTCCTCCTTCACAGCTCCCTCCCCAAGGTGCAGGTCCCGTCCCTATTCTTTTGTCTCTTTTTTCTTTTTTCTTTTGCCCTACCCAGGTACGTGGGGAGTTTCTTGCCTTTTGGGAGGTCTGAGGTCTTCTGCCAGCGTTCAGTAGGTGTTCTGTAGGAGTTATTCCACATGTAGATGTATTTCTGATGTATTTGTGGGGAGGAAGGTGATCTCCATGTCTTACTCCTCTACCATCTTGAAGGTCTCCCCCAAAACTCTATTCTTGTATCAATTTAAACCACTATAAAACTCTACATGTCAGGATACTAGAGTCAGAAAATCTAGTTGGGATCCTAATTTCTTTTACTGGCTGTGTGACTATGGGTGAATAAATCTTTCTTTAGTTTGTTCCTTCAGTGTTGAAATTCTGGAAGAGGGAAACTTTATATTGTGAGGAATCTCAGTGGGCTTGGGAGTGACCCTTTCCAATGAGCCCATCTCTGCTCTTTCTCATATGATCTTTAAAAATTAAGATGGCTGGCTCCCTCCCCCAGACACTGTGACCTGGGAATCAGGATTGTTTGTTTTTTCATTGAAATATAGTTGATTTACAATATTCTGTTAGTTTCAGGTGTACAGCAAAGTGATTCAGATATATATATACACACACACACTCTTTTTCAGATTCTTTTCCATTATAGGTTATTAGGCCAAAGGGTTTTTAAAAGCTTCCAGGTGACACTAATGGGCAGCAAAGTTTGGGAGCCACTGTGATCACTATGATCAACTTTGTACCTGCTAATTCCACATGAGGATCTATGTCATTTGCTAGTTCAAGTTTTTTGTTTGTGAGAAGAATTTTAAAAACTAGAAAATCAATCCTTTTTTTTCTTTTTTTTATTGAGTAGAGTTGATGTATGATATTATATAAGTTTCAGGTGTACAACAGAGTTATTCACAATTTTTAAAGGTTATATAGAAAATCAATTATGTTTTAAACCAGGGTCACAAACTAAAATGCCTGCAGGAGCCAGGAAGCCAAAGTGAGTGGTGGGACTGCAGCAGTTGTCTAAATTGGCAGGGGCAGCTCTGCTCCAGCTGCTGTTGCCAGGCAGAAATTGTCAGTTTTTCTCATTTTTCTATAAAATCTGGAAATCTATATTTTTATATGAAACTTTCCACTTTTTAAATTTTGCATCACATATTATTTTATAGGCTAAGTAAAACATGTCTGTGGGCAGATTTGGCTTGGGAGCTGCCAGTGTGCAACTTCTGTTTTTAAACTTGGTTCTCGCAGGACCAGAAGTGTACTAATTGCATCATCAACATATGTTAAAGTTGGCATTTTTTCTTTGCATTAGGTCTAGTAGGTATATGGACTTCCCTTAAGTAAGTTTTGTCTTTGATATTAGATTATTCTATGATTTGAGGGCCTCAAGCTTTGATAACTTCACTCACTCCTATCACTCATTCCAGCAGGGTGGTCCCCACTGAGGGGTATGCTGTCATTTCCATTTTGATGGTGAAAGCAGTGGCATGTACCCCAGAGTACATTCAGATGGAAGAACCCTGCTCTCATGCTTGGCGTGCCAATCAAGACTAGATTTTCACACATATAATGCCAAGTTCCAGAAGATTCCCTGGAGATATGACCAGGATTTGAAATGTGATTCACCAGTGGCAAGCCGAGCAGAGGCAGGTGTGGAAGGGCACCAGAGAGGCCTAAAGCACCTCTGTGTTTCCAAGGGTACCAAAATCTCTAGAAGACTACTTCTCAGTTTTGTTCTATTAATTGAAAGTTCTCAGTTATTCACATGCAAGATGCCTCTAAGTGAAATAAGTATAATTCATGTTCACACTTCTGTTCATCTCAAAGAAGTCACTTAACAAAAAAAGCTGGAAGACATCATTTATATTGCATGATAATAATGTAGTTATGTTAGGATATCATGATTAAAATACCTGTTTTGGAGGAAACTTCTAATTTTTTTTCTGCTTTTTGGATTATTTTTAGATAATGATGCTGGAAATGGAGTACAGAACCCAGAAGAAGCAGGCATGGTTTCAGAAGAATTCAAATGGGCATCCAGAACTGAAAGTATAAAATTAAGTGGAAGGGAAAGACAATTAGACAGTTCCACAAGCAGTTTAAGAACACAACCAAATCCTCAGCTCTGGGAAGAAGGCCCAGAATTACCACCAATTTATAGCTCTTTAGCACCCACTAGTGGGCATTTGTTAAGCAATGAGGACAAAACGGAAAGGGATGACAATCAGTTTACAAAATCTCACAGTCGACCAACACCCCAAATTCAGCCAGTAGGAAATGTGGCACAGTTGCAAAGTGTCACGCCTGTAAAGTTGTGTCGTAAAGAGTTACGTCAGATTTCCGCCTTGGAACTGTCGTTACGAAGTTCCAGTCTTGGAGTTGGGATTGGATCTATGACTGCTGATTCCATTGAAGTAGCTAGGAAAACGAGTGACTTAAAAACTTAGGCATTTAATAAGAAAAATTTTAATTTAGTAGGTGGGTAAGATTCCTTTTTCTAATCTGTTAAAAATTAAAGCTTAAGCTCACTAGCTGTTCCCTCAGGATAAAAGAAGGGGAGGAAGTAATCCCTAATCCTTTTGTATATGTATATCTTCTATAGTATATTTGAGGGCTTTTAATTTGTATTTCCATAATAACCAAGCACATGCTTTATCAAGTAATGGAACATTTAAATGTTTCCACTTCTAAATTTGCTTAAAATTTTTTCCAGGCATATTTGAAGAACAAAACTAAGAGTAGAATAATAAATTAAAATATCCATCAAATGTATATTATTATATAATATAAAAGTATATTATTAAGTATATTATTATATTATAAAAGTATGTTATAATACAATAATTATAATATAAATTTATATTGTTATTCTCAAATACAAGGATATTTTGTTATTTTTTTAAAAAACAGTTAAATATTGCTTATATCAGAGATAGAGTCACCTGCTGTGTATGTTTTGGCTGAAGCAGCTGAAAATTTGTGCCAGAATGCACTCTATGGGCTAAGGCAACTGGCTAGGTTTAGGGATTAAGGTTAATTTAGGGTCCTCAGAGGCTGAGTGATCATTCTTGACTTTTTAAACATGGTCTCTGCTCTTTTTTCTGGAATTGCTTTTAGAGTATTATATTATTGGTTTGCTAATATTATGGAATATAGGTTTATCATCTCTCTCCTGCCCTATCTATTCAGCATATCTCTCATTATGCTACTAAAATTGGGAGAAATGAATACAGTTCCATGGAATAGGGAAACAAGGATAGAATAACACTAAAGTATTCTAACATATCAAGGAAAAGGTATCTGGTCATATGGAGTACACCTGTAAAGCTTGACATCTAGCCAGAGGATCTTTAGCTAATAAGTTGATGGGCTTAATCTGAGATTTTTTTCCTCTACAACCTGGTTAGTCAGGCCTGTACACAGGCCGCCCAGATTGCACGGGGGTTGTAAATATGTAAATGAAGTTTTTTCTTCAAGATATTTTTGGTCTAAATCTTATTATATAATGTAAACCTCAGTTTGAAATTAAGAACTCAACATTGCTTTGCCCAACAAATTTTTCATCATATTTTTCAATCACAGAAAACATTTCATTATAATGACCAGAGGTATGATTTTGTTACTTATGTTGTTATTTTTGTTACTTTTCCAAACTTTTGCTTGTAAAATAAAGTTTTTTCTTAAACCAATTAATGTTTGGCGTGGGCAGTAGCAAAATCACCCTGATTTATGGAAGCTTACTCCATGAGAGTAACCCACTTTATTACTGACTCCAACTTTTCCTACCTGATGCTAAGTTTTTTCTTTTGTTCTTTCCTTTATTGCTATTGACCCTGACCATCTTACCTAAGACCCAGACTGTTGCCCTGTGCTCAAAGACTGTTTTCCTTTTCTAGTTTCTAGCCCCTAGGAAGTAGGGTTCCTTGGTCTTACTGGTAAAAAAAAGTTTCCTATAGGAGAAGAAAACCAAACCAAAACAAACTTCTAAGTTGGTGAATAGTTTCTAGATCTCTTAAGTATGGTATTAAAACTCATTTGAATTATGGGTTAAATAGACTTCCGTGGACTTAACCTGGAAACGGAACCACAAGTTATAACTTCGGCCCAATGAGAAACTGTTTCAACCAACAAATTTACAAACCACCTTAGAGATTTTATTTTTAACAGGGACTATTTGAAGTCAGATTCCTGTTTTCAGCTAGTTTTCTCTTTTTGCCTTTGGTTTGTATGATATGTATTTAATATATATCGTATATAATGTGTGTTTTAGATAGATAGATAGACAATGGCAAAAGGCCAGTGCCTTAGCAAAGCACAGCAATCATATATTTATTAATATGTACATATTTATTAATGAAGCCCCTAATTTTAAGTTCCTTATAAAATTAAGTAATAATTTAGAAATAATTCATATAAGAATGTATTTTGACATTGGAATTCTGCTTGCCCAAGAAATGGACACATATTTGCTTTACCTGTGGAAAATATAAACACATTTTCTAAAAGCCAGCTCACTAACAAAGCAAAAAAATTTATATTAAACCAACAATGAGTAGATTTGATAATGCAAATGTGAACTGACATCTAAATAACAAAGGTACAATTTTTTTCTTCCTTTTGGTTAAACATACATCCTTTATATGCTATGATAGATTTCAGATAAATACTCAAACAAACACGTATAAATAATGTCCTGGATAATATATTCTGGGAGTGAACCTCTTGTCTTTCTAGTTTAGTCAGTGCACTCACAAAGGAAAGAAAAATTGTCATCTCCCCCAAGGCAAGTTCAATTTTTTTTACATTAACTAATAATAAATTTACCCTCTGTTTCACATGCTCTCCTTAGTCTAAACATTTTGTCATTGTTTGCCTTTTTGCGTGTATATGAAATACGTTTGTGGGGTTTTTTTTGTTCATTATTATTTTTCCACCTATAACAGAGCATTTGGAAAGAAACATATTTGCCTCCATAAAGTACTAGTTCTTTCCCTAACTCCAGAGTGTTGTAGATAACAGAGTTGGAGAATTCTATGAGTATGGGAACTATGGGTGGCAAGAACATCAGTGAAGGTGCTTTTGTGCTTTAATGTT
The DNA here is from genome assembly GCF_028564815.1 of Eubalaena glacialis. Taxonomy (NCBI): domain Eukaryota; kingdom Metazoa; phylum Chordata; class Mammalia; order Artiodactyla; family Balaenidae; genus Eubalaena; species Eubalaena glacialis. The sequence continues at coordinate 83,953,698 of NC_083724.1, read as the reverse complement.
TGCTTTCTTTTGCTAATGTTTCCCCCCTCCTTAGTTCTTCATATCTTCATGAACTCAGTGTCCAAGGAGTCAGCAAAAATATACATATGATCTTCAGTAATGTGGACTTTATTGCCATTGGCTTGTTTGTAATAATCCAGGTCAATAAAGTGATAAATGCTTATTTAAGAATGGGCGTCTTATATCTTAAAACAAAGTGTCATACTAAGTCTTAGAATGAATTGCTAAGAAGTCAAGTCCTTAGTGGGAGTTTGGTTCTATAGTCAACACAAATTCTCATGCATTAAATGCAAGTGTGACATGTTTTGCTCTTTCATTTATTTCCTTAGGCACATACTTGTGATTTTATAAAACACTGGAGTATGAATAATGAAAGCTCAGTGTCCACTCATGTCTACAATTCCTCTCTCAACTTCACTGGAATTTTTTAAAGTATTCATTATGTATATTTTACATTTAAAGATATAACAGGCTGCAGGCTGCCTTGATTAGTATTGATAACATATTTCTTCTATGTTTATATTTTCAAAAATTGAAAATAAAGTTGAGACTGAGATCTTGTCACAATAAATATCTCAAATGCATTGGGTATGTAGTATTTTGAGCTCATCTGGGCAGTAGTGTTCAAAGGGCGGTTATGGGAGCATCTTTCTAATGGGGAGGAGTATTTTATCACTGTCATTGTTTACCTTGATGCTGATAATAAGAAGTAGACTGACTTTTCATAAGTTTCATTGTTTTAAAATTCTCTACAAACAATGCACCCCTTAATGCCTGCATCAGAGGTGACTGCTTCCATTCCTTGCTTTTGGAATGCAGTGCATACGTGGCACCGAATACTAGAGTGGTGTTTGATTTTTATAATGGCCTTCATGTTGACACCAACAATACCTCAATGTGGTGGTAGTTAGAACAAGAGAAATTATAAAAAGAAAGCTCAGAAAAACTTGATGTTATAATGTTGGCTTTTGATATTTTGCATAGTTCTTATTTGTCCCTTTTTATATCTTTTTTCCTAGGAATGTCCACAATGAATCAACAGAATTGTCACTATTGTAATTTAACTGAACCCAAATATATAGACTTAGATTTAGGTATTAGGTTCTACTGGTAAATTATTACACAAAACTCTACTGAGTTATCTCTACAGCACTCAAAGAGAAAAATAGAACAATCTCACAGACTTTGTTATAATGAGCAAGATCCTTATATGCCCAAGGAACAGAACCATTCACAACAGAAGAGTAGAAAACTAAACATCTAAAAACTTGTATACTCACGATTTTTGGAAATTTAAAACTCCATTTATTAGTAAATACTTGTGTAATTAAAGTAGAACAAAAGAAATGCATCTTGAAACAATATTTGCATACTGTATTGTGTTTTCAAGCTTATTACAGTATATACAAAGCAAGGTATGATTTTTCAAGTCCAAAGTGGTAAATATTGTTAGAATTTATTTGATCTGAGGGGTCTCTTAAAAGAACCACTTCTTGAACCCTGCCCCAAGTAACAACAACAAATTATAGGCAGATTATAGCTTACTTACCCCTCACTCCCCACAGTGTTCCAGGATTCAAATAGCTCTGATAAAAACAGAAGAAAAAGAGGTTTATTTTAAAGCATTCCATAGGCCAGCAAGGAATTTTCAAAAATATTTTGAGAGAATATATTTTATTTCTCTTGAAACAACATAAATTTAACTTCGCTCTTTGGCTATCTCTATACCCTAAAGAATACCCCTAGTTAGTATTGAATTTGCCATTTGAAAATATACATCCCAGTTTTTAATACTGATCTCTCTTCCTATGATTACTATTAATTCAGGATTGTATGAAAAAAAGCCACCCTAGACAGAATTTGAATGGAAATTGTGGAGCCATTCAATAGAGAATTACAAGAAACATTAGTTTTAAATAAATTTCATCAGTTGTAACATAAACTGAAGAATTTAAGTGATTTTACCGTTGAAGAACCATGAAGAGTATGCAAAAACAAACACTGTAGGCAGAACTGACAGGATTTATCTTTATAAAACAATACTTAACCATTTTGTTTAATTTTTCTCTCTGCTAAAATATCCCTGAATTTTTCTCCTGAAAAATCTTTGGCTAAAAGACTTCCATTCATAATTACAAACCAGCAGCTCTTAGACTGCCTTGAGAGGCTGAACTGATGTTATTCATTTTTGTTTGTGGCCTGCGGTGGTATTTCATTGTTCGCCATGAAAACGAGTAAGGAGTTAATCTGAATTGAACTGATTTATAATTTTGATAATTTATAAGTATTATCAAAGTTTTGTTGTTACTTTCTAGCGTGATTATTTTTTTCTAGATCGGGAAAAGGGCAAGGTATTTGTATACTGAGGTGCCAGTCTTCTTTTGAAATTCATACCCATCACCTGGGGGTTGGGCCGCATTTAAATTGTTCCATTGGAGCCTGGAAGTAAGCCTGTCTGTTTCACTGGACATTTTCCCTAGGTGTCACTGGCTGTAAGACAACCAGAACATGATCAGAATGACCCAGGTTATAATCTTATTAATGGAGTACCTTAAATAATTATATTTTCTAAAACAGCAAACAGCCATTTTTAAAAAAAAAAAAATTTATGAATCACTCCCTTGCATTTAAAATCAAAATCTTATTTTTCAAATGCAACTCTAATTATTTAATAAATTATTTGGTAGTGAAACTACTGTTTTTACTACATGTAAATAGTTTGTTGCTTTATCAAATAAATATATAAAAGTACTTTGAAAACTAAAGCATCATACATGTTTATGATAGAATTACAAGTAGGTTTTCCATAGGGTTGGTTGTCAAAATGTGATAACTTTTTAGCACAAATGTGGTTGCTTACTTTATATATATCAAAAAACATTTTAAAACAAATTCTCAGAGTTTTAATTATATATGTTAGCAACAGTAGAAATAACTAGTCTCTGGAAAGTTTCATGTGAATTCAATTCTCACAAGAAAATATTTTAAAGACTTGGCTGAGTCTATTTTTATAGGCCTCAGAAGTGCTTCATGACTATTTCTTTGATTTACAAACAAAAAATATGTTTTTACTGGGTTTTTAACCACCAGTTTTTGGCCATTTGTTACTTATTTCTTTAGTAACAATTATATTTTTTTGTTATTGATGAATTCTGGCTAGAAAATAACTTTTCTGGGACTTCCCTGGTGGTGCAGTGGTTAAGAATCTGCCTGCCAATGCAGGGGACACGGGTTCAAGCCCTGGTCCGGAAAGATCCCACATGCCGCAGAGCGACTGAGCCTGTGCGCCACAACTACTGAGCCCGTGCGGCACAACTGCTGAGCCCATGCACCGCAACTACTGAAGCTGGCACGCCTAGAGCCCGTGCTCCGCAACAAGAGAAGCCACCGCAATGAGAAGCCTGCGCACCACAATGAAGAGTGGCCCCCGCTCGCCACAACTAGAGAAGCCCTGAGCGCAGCAACAAAGACCCAACACAGCCAAAAATTAAAAAGAAAATAACTTTTCTTAAAAGTGAAAAGTCTAGTTTCTATTTGGTAAATATTTTAAGCTCAATTTTTCCCTCAGGGAAACTGTAAAAGTTAATTTTTTGGTACATGTATAGGTATGTGATCAAATTAACAGCAAAGTCAGTCTTTGGCCTTTCATACTCTTAGCTACTATATACAAGAAGTATATTAGAATTAAATCTAACATTACCACGGCAGTCTCCTTTGTAAGTATTTGAGGGAAGCTCATTTCCCTTAGTTTGCAAGTGTCTGCCAATGTTAAGGAATATTTTGTCTCTATTTAGATCAAAGCATCCATGACCTGTGCAGCCAAGTAATCAAAGAGAAGGCCAAGACTTTAAGTGTAATGGAACCTATAATCAGAAGTATTCTACTGGATTGTGAACAAATAGAGAGGAAGAATACTAACATACACTTTTCCTGGGAGAGTTACTTTCATTGGTCCTCTTATAAGGTTTATTACAAAGTTCACTATCTCACTAATCACTGAGAAGGGAAACTAGATGTAAGGACCTGATTATGTGAGTTTAATTGGCCAGGCTACAGCAAACCAAAACACCCTTCAGAACCAGGCCAGTACCCCGGGGTTTAGTTCTTGTATGGGGAAAAATCTGTGCCTCTTTCAAAGGGTGAGCTGATAATTAAAGTTACTTGTATTCTGAAGACATCACAAAAATGGCATCTATAGACAACTGATGGAAATTTTCTTTAGATATTTAATTTATAGGCATTTTTCTGCTTTATGTTTTCTATTAACCTTTTATCATTGAGGCTAGAGCTGAGAACTAAAAGCCCTATCACTCAAGGAACTTACATTGATTGCAGTGATGAGTACTATGGAGAAAATAAAGCAGGGTAAGGGAATAGAGAATCAAGGATGCTTTTTTTTTAGTTAGAAATTGTTTCTGAGTTAGGCAAACACACAAAGCTGTAAAAACCAGATGTAAGCTCACCAACTTAAAAATTGCTTTTCAATTGACCCAGTGCATGCATGCTCAAAAGGGGCAATTATCATAAATTGCATGTGAACACAGAAATCACATCCAGCCAGTTTTTATGGGAGGGGAAGAGCACTGACTAATTTTGCTGAGCCATTGGAAACTGCTCTAGATCTACTGTTTTGATCTATACATTTGCTTAGGACTTATTTCAAGTTTAGGGTCACATTTCACTTAAAAATTTTTTGAGATATAATTCACATAACAAAAAATTTACCATCTTAAAGTGCACAATTCAATAGTTTTTAGTATATTCACTGTGTTGTGCAATCTTACTAATTCCAGAACATTTTCATCATGCCAAAAAAACCTCTGTTCTTATTAGTAATCAGTCCCAATTTTCGTTTTCTCCCATCCCCTGGCAACCACTAATCTCTGTCTCTGTGGAATTGCCTATTTTTGCCATTTCATACATCCTTTAGTGTATGGCTTCTTTTCCTTAGGATAATGTTTCCAAGATTCATTCATGTAGCCTGTAAGAGTATTTCATTCCTTTTTATGACTGAATAATAATCCATTATGTGGATATACCACACTTTGTTTATCCATTCATGAGTTGATGGACATTTGGATTATTTCTATTTTTTGGCTCTTATGAATAACCATGCTATGGAATGCTATAAACATCTGTGTACAAGCTTTTGTGTGAATATGTTTTCAGTTATCTTGGGTATACGCCTAAGAGTGGAATTTCTGATTCATATGGTAAATCTACATTTAACTTTTGGAGAGATTGCCGAACTGTTTTCCATAGCAGCTGCACCATTTTACATTCCCACCAGCAGTATATGAGGGTTCCAATTACTTTACATCCTTGCCAACACTTGTTATTGTCTGTCTTTTTTATTATACCCATCCTAGTGGATGTGAAGTGGTATCTCATTGTGGTTTTGAGTTACATTTTCCTAATGACTAATGATACTGAATATTTTTTTCATGTGTTTATTGGCCGTTTGTTTATCTTCTCTGGAGAAATGTCTGTTCAAATCCTTTGCCCCTTTAAAATTGAGTTATTTGTGTTTTCAATGTTGAATTGTAAGAGTTCTTTATATTTGCTAGATACAAGTCCCTTATCAGATATGATTTGCAAATATTTTCTCCCATTCTGTGTTGTCTTTTTACATTTTTGTTGGTGTCCTTTGCATTGCAGAAGTTTTTGCTTTTGATGAAATCCAGTTTATCTTTTTTTCTTTCGGTTGTTTGTGCTTTAGTTGTCATATCTAAGAAACCATTGCCTACTCCAATATCATACAGATTTACACCTGTCTTTCCTTCTAAGAGTTTTATTGTTGGGACTTCCCTGGTGGCGCAGTGGTTAAGAATCCACCTGCCAATGCAGGGGACACGGGTTCGAGCCCTGGTCCGGGAAGATCCTACATGCCACGGAGCAACTATGCCCATGCGCCAGAACTACTGAGCCTGCACTCTAGAGCCTGTGAGCCACAACTACTGGGCCCGCGTGCTGCAACTACTGAAGCCCATGTGCCTAGAGCCCGTGCTCCGCAACAAGAGAAGCCACCACAGTGAGAAGCCCGCGCACCACAACGAAGAGTAGCCCCCGCTTGCCGCAACTAAAGAAAGCCTGCGCGTAGCAACGAAGACCCAAGCAGCCAAAAATAAATAAATAAATAAAAAGAGTTTTATTATTTTAGTTCTTACATTTATGTCTAGGGTCCATTTTGAATTAATTTTTGTATATGGTGTGAGGTAGAGGTTCAACTTCATTCTTTTGCATGTGGATATCAAGTTGTCTCAGCACCATTTATTGAAAAAAACTATCTTTTCCTTATTGAGTTGTCTTGGCACCCTTGTTGAAAGCTAATTGACCATAGATGTTTGAGTTTGTTTATGGACTCTTGATTCTATTCCATTGGCTTATATCTTATGCTAGTGCCACACTTGATTACTGTAGCTATGTAGTAAATTTTGAAGTTGGGAAGTGTCAGTTTACCAGCTTTATCCTTTTTCAATATTGTTTTGGCTATTTGGGGTCCCTTGAGTTTGAATATGAATGTTAGGAACAGCTTATCCATTTCTGCAAAAAAGTCTGTTGGAATTTTGATAGGAATTACATTGAATATGTAACTATATTTGGGGAGTATTGCCATCTTAACAATATTAAGTTTTCCAGTCCATAAACATGGGCTGTCTTTTATTTATTTATATCTTTAATTTCTTTTAACCATCTTTTGTAGTTTTCAGTGTACAAGTCTTATGCTTCTTTGGCTAAATTTATTCCTGAATATTTCTTTTCTTTGGATGCTATTGTAAATGGACTTGTTCTATTAATTTCATTTTCAGATTGTTCATTGCTAGTGTATAGAAATACAACTAATTTTTGTATATTGATCACAATTTGTGGTGGATAGTAAATTTGGGTTAGAAACACACCACACCATGAATCAAGGAACTTAGGTAATGTTTACCCATACAAACTGACTGAACGAGCAGAAATCCACCTTTTTTTTTTTTTTTAATTGGCCGCGCTGCACGGCTTGCAGGATCTTAGTTTGAAGATGTTAACCAGGGATTGAACCCATGCCCCCCTGCAGTGGAAGCTCGGAGTTCTAACCACTGGACTGCTAAGGAATTCCCAGAAATCCAACTTTTTGTTGTTGATGATGATGATAACTTTTTAGCTGATTATTTTAAGATTATTCCTTCAAGAATTATTTCTGTTTTTCTTATTGCTAGGTGAAGGATGGTAAGAGCATAGAGCACCGCTAGGTAATTTGGCTTTTGTAGTCTATAGTCTCAGGTCTTTCACATGTATTTTTCCTATTTAAGTAAAACACAAAAGGAACAATCCTCAGCACCCTGTCTCTCTGTATCATGAGGATACTTTCTGCATATTCCTCAATGCTATATATTTTAAAGATTAATGGTGATGCAGAGAAAGCTAATTTATTCAACCAATTTCTATGTGCTAGGTGTTATGCTAAATGCTAAATGCTAAAAAAAACAGTTTAATAAATCACAGACCCATCCACCAAGAAGCACTGTCTGTTGAATAAAGAAAGACAGTAACATTTTGACCATTTGAATGCATACAAGGAGCCTGGCACTCTAGTGACATACAAGTGAGTAAAAGGCCAGGTTTCTGTTTTAATGGGACTCACAATATAAAGGAGAATATAATGGCTCTGGTAAAAATATAGAGGGCACTATGGGAATATGGAGGAATGGCTTTTAACGTTCAAGGGTAAGGGAAGGCTTCCCTAAGAAGGTGCCCCTTGTGTCTTTTTTTTTTTTTTAAAGATTTATTGATTGATTGATTGCTATATTGGGTCTTCGTTTCTGTGCTAGGGCTTTCTCTAGTTGCGGCAAGCGGGGGCCACTCTTCATCGCGGTGCGCGGGCCTCTCACTATCGCGGCCTCTCTTGTTGCGGAGCACAGGCTCCAGACGCGCAGGCTCAGTAGTTGTGGCGCACGGGCCCAGTTGCTCTGTGGCATGTGGGATCTTCCCAGACCGGGCTCGAACCCGTGTCCCCTGCATTAGCAGGCAGATTCTCAACCACTGCGCCACCAGGGAAGCCCGCCCCTTGTGTCTTAATGGACAAGTTGGGTTTTAGAAGGTATAAGAATAAGAGGAATAGCATTTTAGATCAGGAAACCCCATTACAAAGGCTAAGAAAGGGGAGACAACACCATATACTCAGGGAACTGCGAGCAGTTTAGTAATGGTCCTAGTACACTGGGGACTCCAAATAAGGATCTGCTGAGTGACTGAATTAGTGCTGGGTGTAAGGGATGGCTGAAGCTGAGGATAGGAAGGTAGCTTAGATCACAAAAGGACCACACTAAAGAATCGAAAGGCTATGGAAAACCTGCTGCATTTATTCTGTACAATTTACACAGCAATTGGACTGGTTTACTTTTGCTGCCCGAAATCCTTTTTCTTTAGACATACTACAGATGATGTACAAAATACCAGAAGAGAATTTAAAACCCATTAGGTAGAACTAATTATTTACAAATAATTTATAGGTGATATCTATGTCTATATCTATGCATAACATCGATTTTATTCACTGCAAGGCTCCTGAGGAAAATCCTTTTTTTTTTTTTTTTGGTCTAGTGTGAGAGGGTATTTTAAAAATTAATTATTTTTGAAAGTATAAAATAGCCTTTCATAAAACAATTCCATATTCATGTAGGTCATTTTTCAAATTCAAGTTAGTGACGTTTGACTTCATATAAATAGTACACTATAAAGAACACCATAGTAAGGGCAAGGGAAGGAGGTAGCTGAGTCAAAATACTAGCAAAGCCATATTGACATTTCTATTTTGTAGTGGGCAGTGTGAAGGTAGAATGAAAAAGTTTAGCTTATTTGATTTATCCAATTCTCTTGAAAAAGATATTTTAAAATTAATTATTAATCAGGAATAGTTCTACTTACAATCTTAATATTACTGTGGGATGATTAATGATCAGTCTATTAAGTTGACTGAATTAAAAACAATAATACTACAACATTTCCCTCTTCTCACTTGGCATTAATTTTTTCTTAAGTGTAAGAAAAAATTTTTTTCTTACATTTTTTCTTGTCATTTCTTTCAAAGTGACAGCATATATGGTTTGAGTCAAATAATTACAAGGCTCGTAACAATAAACAGAAGGCCCTGCTCCATTGGTCGTCACTCTGATGCCTGCTTCTCAAAGGAAAACTGCTGTTCTACTATTTGACTCCACGTTTCTAAAGAGCACATTTCTACTGCCATGGCTTAGTTAGTCCGTTTTAGCCATTTTATGCCATTTACTAATTTCCCAATATGCTTATATCCCATTGTTCAGTGTTTATATATTTTAATCCCTATTTTATATATTGTCCACAGCATCCCATGTTATATCAGTCAGGAGAGGTTAATTATGCTGCATTAACAAATTACCACAAAAACCTCAGTGGCCTACAACAATAAAGGGTTACTTCTCATTTACACAGCATGTCGGTGGCAGGTCAGCTGCAGTTCGCTCTACGGTGTCTGCATTCAGGACTCAGATGGCCAGAGGCAGCCTCTAACAAGTGCCCACCTTGTGGCAGGGCCAGAGACATGGCTCTAAAGCTTCTGCCTGTGCCTCTATTTCCCTGGCCACTGTAATTCACCCTGCCAGGTCTGACATCAATGGGGCAGGGAAGTATAATTCTCCTCCAGGAAAGTAACATCAAGTATTAAACAATCATATAGTCCACCACAATTATTTTGTTTTCCCTGGAATTTATAGCCCCCTCTTTCTTGGGTTGCTTAGTTTTCTCTATACCCTATCACCATTTCATCTCTATATGTTCCACCAGAGCTGTGAAATTTCTCTCATAAGGTTCAAACACAGTAGGTAATCGATTAATTCTGTGGTTTTTATAGTTGTTGTTGTTTTGTTTTTTCCTTGGAGACATCCCTTCTGGAGCCCTCCATCCTCCTGTGTCAGAGTAGACTGCTCTCCAGGCCTGCCACACAGTCGTCATCCTGGAACTTCCCTTCACCTTTATCTCAGGAATTCTATTTTCTCCTTTGTTGGAGCTCCTGTTTACCAGGTAGGTCCTATGTGTTTCTGTTTCTTGGTTTACACCCTTATTTTGATGAGGCATCTCCCTCTAGTAGATTCCTGAGCATATGTGAGTTAAAATTTTTTACTTTGACATCTTTTTCTGTTCCCTCCATTGTCTCTGTTTCCTTTCTTTTTTTCTTCTTCTTCTTCTTTCTTTCCTTCCTTCCTTCTTTCCCTCCCTCTCTGCCTTTTTCTTTTCTTCTTTCTTTCTCCTGTTTGTTCATTTCAGGCTCTTTCATGTAAGGAGGTTTCTTCAAATATCTGGAGATCCTGGACTATTCACTATTGACTAACAGTGGATGAGAGCTTCTGTTGGTAGGAACAGGACTTGTCTACTGTTGGGCTTCACTGTAAAGAGATAGGTGACAAGCCACATTCTCCATTACAGAACCCCCAATTGTCAATGTTTGTAGGCCTTTACTCTTGGACCAGCTGGTCTTCCACCCAGAGGAAGCTTCTAATTCCCTGACAGGATCCCAGCATTCTAGAATCTGAATTCGGGAATGAAGCTGGGGTGGGGGGGATATGTCTCATAACTCAACATGCACAACTTCATTTAATTCTGCTTTTCTACGAAGTGAGTCATCCCTGTCCTCAGCTCTGCCTGGGGTCCAGAGGAGCTCTGAGTCAAACTCTCCAGAAAGTAAACTTCCTATCTGCTGAGTTAAGGCAGCAGGGAATGGGTTAGGGACTGGGGGAAGGAAGGATCCCACTGTTCATCATAAAACCTTCATAATAAATTCTCATTCTCAGTTCCACTCTACTTCTGCTTTCAGAGGTGCGGCAGCTCTAGCTTCAGACCCTTTCCAGGGTCTGGGATGTGAAACGGTTCACTCTGGCTGGCTCAACCTCCTCCCAGAAGCTTAGATATTAAATTTCCTAGTTTGGGTAAGTTAGTTGTCACTCATCCATCTCCTTCCATGTTCCTAAGTTTGTTGACATCCTTCTTCAGCAGGGATCTTTTTTCCTGTTTGCATTGTCTTTATGGGTTTATACCTTTTTTATCCCTTCACTCTCATTTTAATGAGGTATCTGGAGTGAGTAGAGAAAAACATGTGATCAATGCACCGTGTTTAACCAGAAGTCTCCTTACCATTAACATGAATAGATGTAACGAACATGTTTTCTAAGTGGGAAAAGTCCAAGTATAGTTATAGGCAATTCTATAAGAATTAGATATAGATTAGTACAATAATATACCTAAATTTTACTGAGTGCTTATATGTGCTAAAAAGTCTTTTAAATGCTTATATGTATTATATATATTAATATTTTATCCTCACAATAACCCCATGAGATGGATGCTGTGATTCAACACCTAGCAGTCTGACTCCAGACCACCTATGCTATATAATGGGGTACTTCATGTTTTAAACTACAGGTAATCTTGTTATTTTCAACTTGTCAGGCCTCTAATCAATCCCTATTTATTGTTAGCTTAAGCTATAGCTGAGGTTTTTCACATAGAATTTTAACATTTACAGCACATTATTTGATGTGGCAAGGCTAGCGTCACTTTTGATGTGTCTATTTGAAGATACATGTTGGAGGTAGGAGTAGTTTATGACAAATTTTAAAGCATAGTCATTTAAACTGGGAACCCTGGCATGTGTTTGTTTTATAATACAGACAGATGGGCATTTCCTCTTAAAGAAAGCAGTCACCATCTGTAATCTGAGAGGTCAAAGAGAAGCAATTAGAAATCTCACATTAGTAACAAAACTTTAAAGTGCCTGAAACATGCAAGAGTTTAACATCTTAAATCACTGATGGCCTTGAACACCTTAATTCAGAGCATTCAGCCCCTCATTCTTTGAAGATTTTAGGACCAGGCTCATTATCACTCTCTTCAAGGCTACTCACTACTCCAACACCACTGTCAGGTCTGCAGAAAATTCTTTGCAAGATATAGATATAGATATAGATATAGATATAGATATCTTTCAAATCCTTACTGCCTCTCAGTTCCTTGACCATCTCTCTTGGAACGATCTTTGCCCTCTGCTATCTCAGCTACCCACTCTTATGGTCATTCCCTACACCTTGACATTACTGACATTACTTCTAATTTTAATTTCAAGCCTACTACTCTCCAACCCAACTCTTCTCTTTTCAGGTCATTCTCTGTGGTACCTAAACTCCAACAGTTCTTCAACCTGATCAGAAACACCATTCCATTCACTCTCCCATCTTATCACAGTTCCCCACCCCTCTCAAAGCCTTATTTCTTACCACATCTGAAATTATAACGCCTCCTTTGCATCTACCCTCAACTACCCTTTGCCGATCTCTCCCCATCCTACTTGCCCAGCCAAATCTCAGTCCTGGGTAATCCAAAACTGCCTACTCAGTGCTTGCACATCGCATGAGCAACTAAATCTGTCTGGAGAAAAATGCACAACCATACTGACTGGTCTCACTATAAATTCATGGCCACTCACTCAGGTGCGCCCTTATTAGTGCCTGGAAACCTTACCATGTTCCCCTCATCAATTCCCTCTCCCACACTGACAGACCAGTATTTCATCTCTCTTCCCCTCTCCCTCCCCCGCTAACTCCCCCCTTATTACTTTCAGTTAATAACTACATGAGCCACAGTAGGCTAAACTGCTATAACAAACAAAAATGTTATGGCTCCCACTCAATAGAAATTTATACCTTGCTCACAGAATAATCCAGAGTGTGTGTTCCAGGTCAATGGGCAGCTCTCCTTCATCCCTGCACATTCTTTCTTGTGGTTCTGCCAACCCCAGGGACTTGTAGTCATCTGCATAATCCAGCTGGCAGGAAGGAAAAACCGCATGAAGGAGGCACACTGGCCTGGCAGTGGCCGACATCATCTCTGCTCACATTCCAGTAGCAATAACTTCACATTTGACCATACCCAACTGAAAGAAAGGCTGAGAAAAATAGTCTCTGTGGTCAGAAAGAAAGAGACAATACATTGTGATGGACAATTAGCAGTCTCCCAAAATGATCTTGTTTCTTATTTCACTGAGAAAATAGAAGCAACTAGAAAAGAACTTCTACTTTGTCCCACTATCAAATCCACAAGCCTACTTTGATATGTCCCATATATGTGGGGACTGGAGGGATTATATTTCTAGGCTGTCCCCAATCACAAACGGGCAGTTTCCAAGCTTTCAGTTAGAACAACATGGTCATAATGACCACACCACCTAATCACAAAGTTCAAACATACCTTCTTTCCTTGCACTTTTCGACCTCTGTGGTTTTGGATATTGTGATCAACCCTCCTTCCTGCCCCTGTCTTTGTGAAACTCCAATGTATCTTGCTTTGGTGATTCTGCGTTTCTCTGGTTCTCCTCCCACTTCCTCCTCTCTTTCTTTGCTGGCTTCTCTATCTAGAGTAGATCCCTTTTTTATTTGTTGGCTTTTCTCATCTAGGTCTGAGCTTCTTAAACTTTAATATGATACAAATCACTTGGGGTTCTTGTTAAACTGAAGACCTGATTCAGCAGGTCTGGGGTGGGGAGGGCTGAGATTCCACCTTTCCAACAAACCCTCTGGTGATGCTGGGCCAGTGCGGCTGGGCCATTGACCATGCTTTGAGTAGCAAGGTTCTAAAGAAGATGTTCTCCAAGATTCTGCCCTTTGTTTTCTTCTTTTCTCTCACAGTGATATCACTGCTAGGCTGATAACTTCCCAATCTATCTTCTAGTTCAACCCTCTTACCCTTACTTCAAAACCTTTACATCTAACTTCTCAGTGTCCACCTCTATCTGGCTGTCTCAACAATCTTTCAAACCCTTAAAATGTCCAAGTCTAAATTGATATCTCAAGAAGCAGTTCCTATTCCTATCTCTAACTGTCTTTTTTCTATCTTCTTTAGTTATCTCCAAACTCAAAACAACCATTACCTTTTATTTTTCTCTTCCTCCTTCATGTATGTTCTCAAGCAATCCCCTCTTACTGGAAAACCAATTAATCAAATGCCAAATTCTGTAGATTCTGCTTCCACATCATCTTTTAGCCAAGCTCTTTTAAATTCCTCCTGCCTTACCTTTATCAGATTTATCATTACCTTTTACCTGGCCTATCGCAAGTCTATCTGACCATTTTCCCACCTCTGATTTCTGTATCCATTCACAGAGAGATCAAAGAAAAGCAAGGTTTTTAAACCCCCAAACTTTTAAACCACAAAAACTAAGTAATGATTTGAATACAAATTCTTCCACTTGGCATCCCAGGCCCCATTCTCCTCTGTGTCTGCCACTTCTCAACATGCCCTAGAGCCTTACCATTTTCTTTTCCTGAACACAACTTCCATTGATTCACCTTCATATATGTTCTCATGCTGTCTCTTCTTGCTGTAAAGCCATCCTCGTCTCCTTCAAGGTCAATCCCAAATGCCTTCTCCTCCTTACTGCCTTTCTTTCCTGATTCCCCAGACAGGTCTGAGCAGTTCCCTGATATTCTGCAGTACTCTGTATTTTTCACATGGCATTTGTCATGGTTTGTCTTTTAACTGTTTTATCCTTGTTTTATTTCTTATTTTGAAGGCAAGGATAACAGCTTTAACTCCCCTCTGTAACCCTGCAGCGTCTTACCTATGGGGGCGTCTACTATTAGCTGAAACAAAGTGATTCAGGAAAATAATGTGACGCAACGGTAAGCAGCACAGAATTTGAAGTCAGGACAGCTGTGTTGCGGCTGTGCCGTTTATTAGATGTGAGGCTTTGGGTAAGTCACTTAACTTGGCTTGTAAAATGAGAATCCTACTACCTGATGGAGCACCAAGGGAGGTAACGTGAAAGTGCTGTAACTCTACAGAGAACTGGGCAATGTTCATTATTTTCCTTACTGAGAACTGATGCAGTCTTTCTATTCAAATCTTGTTTGCAGGACCAACCCTACTTAACTAACTGGAGGTCGAGCCCGGAGGGGCTGGGAATTCGGGCCCCCACGTTCCACACTGGCCCTTTTCCACTGCAGGGCTAACTGCTCTCCGCGATGCAGGTGAAGCCGCCGAACTGCAGGGGAATAGCCTGGAGTCCTACTAGTCTCTCGGGAGGCCTCCGTCCTTCCACCTACTCCGGGAAAGCCTTTCTCTTCCCGGTAACCCCGAAGACCGCGGCGCCGCCGCCTACGTGAGACGTTTGGACCCTGCCCGGCCCCCGTAGCTCCCCTTCTCCAGCAGGTGGGTCTGGTCCTTTCCCCCAACTCCGGACGCTCACGTCACCCGCGAACCCCTACCCACGCGACAGCGCCGCAACCAACCTGGAAAATAAACAAACCCCCGCGCGCGCGGCGGCGGGCGCGCCAGGCCCCTCCCCCGCTCCGCCCCGCGGCTCTCACGCCGCCTCCTCCGCCGGGACTTCCCTCCCGCCCTCGGCTCGCGGCCGCGTTTTCCCCGCCCCTCACCGCAGCCCGCAGCCGCGCTCCCTACAGCGGTCCGCCCGGCCCGGTGCCCCGGGGCCCGTTAGTGCTCCGCGCCCGCTTGCGGGGCCGCCGTGCGACCCGCGCCCGGCGCGAGCCCGCCCCTGCCCCCCGACACTTGACCCAGCGCAGTCCCAACGCCCAGTGCGGCCGCCCCAGGAGCCGCGGAGCGGCGGCAGCGGGGGGAGGAGGGAGAGGAGGGCCGTGCCGGCGGCCGGGGAGGCCCGGTGAGTACGCGGAGGGCGGGCCGCCTCGCGGGGGTCCGCTCCGGGGCCCCTGAGGCGGTGGTGGCGGCTCGGCCGCGCCGCTCCATGCGCCCCGGTCTCGGCAGTTGGGGACTCGGCCTGAGGCGATGGGCCCCGCTGTCCGGAGCCGCTGGGCAGAGTGCGCGGGAGGGCCGCTCCTTGGGAAGGGCCGCGGCCCCGACGCTCGGCGCTGGTCTCGGGGGCGGCGGAGAGAGACCCGCGCCGACCTCAGGCCCAGGCGCCCGGGCGGTGCCTGCGGCTCCCGAGGCCCCGCGGGGGCCGGGGCCGGGGGCGACCGCGGTCGGGGGGCCGTCGAGTGACAGGTGCCGCCGCCCCCTCCCCGCCGCGGGCATCGCGCTCCCGCCCGGGGAGCCAGGCGCTCGGAAATTTCTGGAGCTTCGAACTGACTCGCTGTTTTCTCCCTTTCAGGTTTTGAAGCCGCTTCTCTGCCCGAGTTAGGTCTCGCCCAGCTCTGTTTCCTTCTCTATGTACTTTGCGCGAATAAGTTTTGGAGCCTCGGTTAACAGCCTGTGGGTGAAATTTGGCTTTCATTCGTGAATGAGGTATAGTGAATTACTCTTTGAGTAAAGTGCTTCTCCTTCTCTCCGCTAACTATTGAAAAGTAAAAGGGAGAAGGGTTTTGAATTTTGTTTGTTTTTTGTAGTTATTGTTTGGAACAAGCAGTCTTCCAGAATTTTTGTCATCTCTAGCACTTAGGGTGCTTGGTAGATATTGAACAATGATAAAAAATGACTTATTAAATTGGCTTTTCTCTCCGCCTTGTTTTAGATTTTTCATTCTTACCTTAGCTAGATTCTACAGTTGAGTAGGTGCTATGGCTTTTATTAGAAGCACTAATGAAAGATCGTCTTTCCTCTACTGAAAAGCCAGTGAAATTTTCTCTGCACCGTTCAGTACTATTTCTTTACGTAGTAAACGTGCTTGTGATTGTAATCTGAATCATCAGTTTAATAAATTTGACTTGCAGCCATAAGACTATTGAACTTTGTGGTAATTAAAACTTTTTTAAATCTTTAATCTGTGGAAACGTAGATTTTTTTTTTCTCAACAGGTTCATAACACATAAGTTCTCATCAGTCAAATCCTAATTAATGGAAGATATTGTCATAAATGGTTACAACAAACTTATCTATAAGATAATCAGTCAGGTGGCTTCACTCTTTAAGAGTGAAGAACCCAGAAGTTGACCAAGAGATCACTGGGGCAAATGAAAATACATGTGCTTTATTCATGGGCGAATCCCTTAGGTCCTCAACCGGTACCTGCTTGTATTTTTGCTTAGGTTTTTCAACCCACAGAAAGTAGGTGATGCAGATTGGAGAGGGGAGGCAGTATTTAACTATGAAGGAAAAAAAATGGAATTTAGGATATACCCATTAAGTTTATATGGTTTGTTTGCATTAAGTTTGTTGCGAGCAAAGTTTTGGTATGCTCTTGGCACTTACTGGTTGTGAACCTTACTTTATAAGAAGCCAAAGTGAAAGATATTGTGTAGTTGTGTTATTTGAGGAACAAAACGTGAAATAATACGATAAAAAAATTTCACCAGGTATTAAGTCACTCATACTCAATGCCATTTCATTTTATGGTTTTTGGTTTTTTTTAATCTAAGCTACATTTCAGTGAGACCACGCTAGTTGGTATCTACATGGTATTCACTTCTTTTTTCATTAGGCTTACTGGTCGATAGTGTTAATGGAAGATGACTATCATTCCATTTTATAAAAGGGATATATTTGGTCTTGATTGAGGAGCTTATACATATACCAGTTTTGAAGTGCCCTAATTGTGATTCCCTGGACTGAGGTATGGCTACTCCTACCATCTTTCTTGACCTTAGAGAGATCATAGTCTAAAGGGATTACATCATAGTGGCACTGGTCCTCAGAACCTTAGTAGAGGAGCCCAAGAGGATCAGCTGTTTATAAATCCTTCTGCTTGTAGTTTAGGCTATTCATTTTAAAAAGTAGTTTACTTAAGCTCCTCATGTATCCTAGTTCTTTTTAATCAATACTTTGAAACCAGTTGTGTTTCCTAAACAAATATGTTTCCTAAACAAAATTAGTTGTGGTGATAATCAGTTAGTAGAATGGCCCTTACAATGAAGAACTTTGAACTGCTAATAATCACTGTTAACTCACATTTGCATTCTGGGAATTGGGGATTATCTCTAGCGCACTTTGCATTTTCTTTTGCTCCATTCTATTTTAGAGCATGTCTTTGAATGCATAGATAGCTGTGTACTTGGGGAATGTAAATATTTTTTAAAAAACCGAATTCAATAAATGTATCTTCTGTGTGCCAGGTCCTGTGGTTTTGTTAGGGGTGGAAAGAAGAAGCTCTTGCCTTTCAGGATGTTGAAATCAGGATTATAAGGGGCTAGGCACAACAGTAAACAGATAATTTTAATTAAATCTATTCAGTAATAAAAGTAAATATAAACTACAGAAATATTACAAAGGAGGGAATGATTAAACAGGCAGGTCAGAGAAAGCTTTATAGAGATCCTAGCATCTGAGCAGGATTTTAAGGAACAAATACAAGTTGTAAGTGGAAGAGATGGAGGGCATTTTAGGCAAAAGGCACAGCAAAAAGATTTGAACAAGTAAAACTAAATGTGTGGTCAGGAAATTTTAAGTAGTTTGTTTTGCTGGAGTACAAAATCTGAGGAAGGACAGTTGCTATAGAAAGCCCTAACATATGCTCTAATATTTAATAAGTAATTGGCTTTTCTAGTATTGAGTATATATAAAGTGGAGACTTCACTATAATTTGATTCTGCTGCGATTTTAAGTATAGAGGAATTAATAGTTTTTACTAATGGATTCATTAAGAAATTATAGAATGTTGCACTTATATGTGATGAGCTGCCTGCATATTTATATTTGTAAACTTACTTGTTTCTTGTGCATTTGACCTGAAACATTTGTTTTCAAATTATCTTTCAAATTTTCTTTCGTCTTCCTTCAACTACTTAAATTAACCTTTAAATTATTTTTTAAAAGGAGACTCAGGATTTCCCTGGTGGTCCAGTGGTTAAGACTCTGCAGGTTTGATCCCTGGTCGGGGAACTAAGATCCCATATGCTGCGGGGTGTGGCAAAAAAATAAATAAATAAATAAATAAAAGGAGACTCAAAGGAAAGAGGGAGAAACATAGGAAATAATCATTAAATTTCTGGACTAAAAACCTAATTTGTGTAGTATTTTAGTAATTTGTAACTATTTAACATAGAGCACTAGCCACTGACTGCATTCATAGACTGACCAATGTAGGTAGCTTAGTGGATGTCCACTGTATTTTTGTTTTGTGTACCTTAATTATGTCCTTGTTATTTAAGTGTATGTTTATAAATGAGCATTTATATGTACTCAAGTATCTGGATTTTAAAGACCATGTGATGGAGAAAGAAAGGGAAAATAACAGGGGGAGGGAGAAGAACTCTGAATCTGTTTATCCAAGTATCTCTTAGATATGACCACAGGTGGAGATGCAGAAGTTTAGGACACAAGACCTCTAACCCTAGCCTCACAAGAATACTAACCCTAGCCTTTCCCTGAAATAGTATCTTTAAAAGTCTAATGTTTTTGTGGTCTGCTTATTTATCTCTTTTTCTCTTCAAGGTTTTAAAGCAGTTTCAAATGAATTCCTGGATTGTATAACATGATTATCTTTTTGCAAATTCTGAAAAATTTGTTAATGAAGGCAATGTTCTCTTAAAAACATGAACCATAATCAGTCTTTGACAATTGCTTTGTGTCATTTATCTTCTCAATCACTAACATAAAAGGACCTGAGGCATGTCATTGTTAATTCTGACCTGTAGTTGCCCTTTTTAAGTTTTGACACAGGGCAGAAAAATCAATATTGCATTGATTACATTATGTTTTTCTTTTTTGAATTTGGGTATAGATGACCATTTTTCCTTTTCACGATGAGAGTTTTTTCTTATAGAAGGAATATGGTCGTTACAGAATATTTGGGGAAATAGTGAAAACTATAGAAAGGAAAAGGAGTAGTCCCATGCATTTCCTTCTTTTGGTATGTAAATAAATAATACACATATTTACACAAATTGGGGATTATTTTTATATTTTTATTCCCTTCTTTCATTTAAAATTTACATTTCCCCCCTCTTCCACCTCTGAAGTACTGGTTAGTGTATGGTATATAGATTTTTGACATAGTATACAGATTTCTCTCATGGCTAATGAGGTAGTTGATGTGTTGGCTGTTTATCACTTTTTTTTTTTTTAAGTACAGCATGAGTACAGATGATGAGCCCTTCCAGTTGTCCCATCTCCTTACTCCCTCAGCTGCTGAGTAGAGCTATTTTTGGCCTTTAATATTTACTATTATGTAGAGTATAGTGCAGGTGGCTACCACTTTCCTATTCTCCCACCTGTACCCCTTACTGAACAAGGGATCATTGGAGGTGAGCATTTCCCCTTTCCATTTCCCCTTTCATTAGTTAGAGAAAGTATTTTAACACATGGGTTGCTAAGATGTAGCATAGGTAGCTGCCTCAGAAAAATAATTATTTTGAGTGTTTATCACTGATTCTTTTCTCAGTTAACAGTATTTGTTCTAATGCTTTCTTTTCACTTTGTCTTTCTTTTATTCTTTTCATTCATTCAGGAAACATTTATTGCTTGTTGTGTGTGTCCACTGTATAAGACATAGTCTCTACTGTGATTCTTGGGTTTCAGATAGATTGGTGTTTTCCTTATGCATTATGTTAGGTATAATCTTTAGGTCTCTGACTCTTCAGTGGCCGACTGCTCAACCACAAATTCTCAATGCCTAAAAACTTTTTTCTTTTCATTTCAAAGAAAAAAAATTTCTGTGAGCTTTGGCGAGATATTTAGAACACCTGTGAACATTTCACTCATGCAGAACAATCCAAATATGAAATTCACAGTTTTGATATCAGTCCTGAAATGGAGAGGAAATGTATTTGTGTAAGCTATCAGTGATGATAAGGTTAGATTATATTGCAGTAACAACCTGAAAACCTCAGCAGCTTAAAGCAGCAAAGTTGCTTTCTTGCTCAAGCTACATATCCATTACAGGTTAGTAAGGAGATTTTGTTCATTGTAGTTTTAGACTCCATCAGACTTGACTGCAGGAGGCTTCATCTCAGCATACACTTCCACAATAACAGAAGCAGAGTAAAGAGAACACGGTGAACCATGTTCTGGCTTTTAAAGCTTTTTAAAGCTTATATTTCACTGGTAGTCACATGGCCAGCCTGCATTCAACATGAGAGTGATACGTAATTCTCTTTCAGGGTGGGGCAGTGAATATTTGTGAACAGCTATCATATGCAATTTATAGTTGCGACAGTTAAAATTAAATACAGTAGTTGTAGAACAACTGTGTAGGATTAGTGTACCTAAAGTGGTCAAAGCTACTAAAACTTACAGGATTTTAACATGGCATGTTGAAGTTGAAGCAGAATTAATGTTTTCCATAATATTTTTGAGTCTGGAATTTCCTTTTCATTTTGTAATATTTTCTTCCTTATAGTAACTTACAAAGCCTTAATTCTCATGTCTGTGGGAAAGATTTAAGCCTAAAAATACGTCATAATTTTAATGGTGTGATGTCATCTCTGTATGTTGTGGTATTTTATCTTAATCCGTATGCTTCTGAGCATAGGAGCAATAGGTATTAACATGGTATTGTAATAAAAATACTTTGATTTCATAACTATTAGATGACATCTTCAAATCTCAGTTCTTTTGATTTTTTTTCATTGTTTAACAAAAAATTGAAAGATTTCCAAATAATTTTCTAGATTCTTAGGTTAAGATGGAAGATTGAACGTATGCTTCTCATTTTTGTTCCCTCCTGAAAACATGCAAACTGTAGTGTGTGGTTAGCTTTCAAAATGGACCTCAGTGATCCTCACCTCTTAGTATTCACACTTTTACACAGTCCCTTCCCACAATGAATAGGGTGGACCTGTGTAAACAGTAGGATATTGTGGAAATAACAGTAGCTAGTTCAGATATGAGCACTGTGGCTCGAGACAGACATGATAAAACTATAAAGAAAAACAAAGGAATAAGTAACACAAATCAGGATAATAATTATCTCTGGACAGAGTGGGAGTTGGGGGGTTGCTATTGGGGAGAGGCATGGGGTGGGTTAACATTTTGTTAATCTTAGTGCTAGGTACTTGGAGTGTTCCTTTTTTTAAAAAAACTTAATAGTTTATTCAGTTATGTACTCAATACATTTCAAAATAAAAATAAACAAATTTCTCAGTTTCACAATTTATTAAGAGAATCTGTTTCTTTTGAATTGAGAGAGTACTTGGTCTTCTAGTAGTTACAAGGCTTCTTACTTAGAAATTGCAGAGTAAGGTTCAGCAAATCTAGTTTTAGGTCCTGACTTTGCCAGTAACTTGCAGAATGACCTAACCAGTCTAAGTACCAGTTGCCTCATCTGTAAAAAAGGATTTGGGTTAGATATTACTAGAGGACCTTTTTTGTAAAAAAAATTTATTTAATTGGTGTATAGTTGATTTACAGTGTTGTGTTAGTTTCTGGTGTACAGCAAAGTGATTCAGTTTTTTATATACATATGTTTTACTAGAGGACCTTTGCTATCCTGTCTTAAGTTTAAAAGGCTCTTAAAAAGCTGAAAGGTACCAACAAGGGATTAATTTCCAAAATATACAAACAGCTCATATAGCTTAACATCAAAAAAAACCCAATCAAAAAATAGGCAGAAGACCTAAATAGACATTTCTTCAAAGAAGACATACAGATGGCCAACAGGCGCATGAAGGATGCTCAATATTGCTAACTATTAGTGGAATGCAAATCTAAACTACAGTGAGGTATCACCTCACACCAGTCAGTATGGTCATCATTAAAAAGTACAAATGATAAATGCTGGAGAGGCTGTGGAGAAAAGGGAACCCTCCTGCACTGTTGGTGGGAATGTAAATTGGGGCAGCCGCTATGGAGAACAGTATGGAGGCTCCTGCAAAAACTAAAAATAGAGTTGCCATATGATTCAGCAATCCCACTCCTAGGCATATATCTGGAGAAAACTCTAATTCAAAAAGATACATGCAACCCAATGTTCATAGCAGCACTATTTACAATAGCCAAAACATGGAAGCAACTTAAATGTCCATCGACAGATGAATGGTTAAAGAAGATGTATATACATACAATGGAATATTACTTAGCCATAAAAAGAATGAAATAGTGCCATTTGCAGCAACATGGATGGACCTACATATGATCATATTAAGTGAAGTAAATCAGAGAAACTCAAATATATGATATCTCTTATATGTGGAATCTAAAAAAATGATACAAATAAACTTATTTACAAAACAGAAATAGATTCACAGACGTAGAAAACAAACTTACACTTACCAAGGGGGGATAGTGGGGGGAGATAAATTAGGAGTTTGGGATTAACATATACACACTACTATATATAAAATAGGTAAACAACAAGCACCTGCTGTATAGCAGAGGGAACTATAGTCACTGTCTTGTAATAACCTATGATGGAAAAGAATCTGAAAAAGAATATATATGTATATATATGTATATAAATAACTGAATCACTTTGCTGTACACTTGAAACTAACACAACATTGTAAATTAACTATATTTCAATAAAAGAAAAAAAAGCTAAGAGAGGTAGGGGGCACTGCGACTAGTGAACTAAAAGATAATGGTGGAAGGTGATTTTGAAAAGTTTCCTTTGGTTGAGAGAATTTAAGTTCTCTATTTTGCTGTCACTTCTCTAGAATCAAACTTAAGGCAGAATTTGTATACGGTAAGAATGTTCTTTGTTTCCTACTCCTTTTTTCCTGTCTTGGAAGTTGGGGATAAGCATGTAGTTGGACCAGTGGTCTCTGTGTGCGGTGAAAAATGATATTCTTACTCTTCCATTGTAAACCATATTGATTTAGGATGTTCTCCATAAATACGTATATATTAATCAGATTTAGGATGTTTTTCATAAATAAGTATGTATTAGGATATTCTCCATAAATATGTAAATAAATATACAGCAGTGTATTTAAAAGAAAGAGGAGAAACATTAATTTTTGGAAATTGTATATGGAAAAATGAATACATTGTATTGGTGGTATTCTTGTAATAATTGTGAAATCTCAGTATATCATTTTTCTGTTTTATATTATACAGTCTTATGTTGTTTACTTAAGTTTAAAAAGTATGTTATTGCCAATAGAACTGTGTGTATGAATCCAACTGTTACTAAATTCAGTGTCAGGAGAAGTGTATGTGTGTGTGTGTATATATATATATATATATATATTTGTTCTAAAATCTGAAACAAATTTTACTGTGTTTAGTCATCTGCCTCCTTTCTCCCTTCTCACAGGAATTATTCTTGACAGAAGTATTTTAAAAGAAAAATCTTTACAATGGCCTCAGCAGTACTTAGTTCTGTTCCCACTACTGCTTCTCGTTTTGCCTTGTTGCAAGTGGATAGTGGCAGTGGTTCTGATTCTGAGCCTGGAAAAGGCAAAGGTCAGAATACTGGAAAGTCTCAAACAAATAAATCAACTACAAATGAGAAAAAAAGAGAGAAAAGAAGAAAAAAGAAGGAACAGCAACAGAGTGAAGCAAATGAGGTAGCAATTATAATTATTCATGTCTGCTTTCCCAGTAGGTTGTATGCGTCATGAGGGCAGATACTATCTTGTTGACCTATGTATCCACAGTTCCTGGTCCATAGGTACTTGGTAAATATGACTTGAATGAATGGATATAAATTTGTGTGTATTTGAAGTCAGATGTAATGAACATATTTTAAATTGCCTTTTTTTTCTTTTGTCTGTGGAAGCTTATGTGCTCATTTCAAAAAGTTTCTGAAAAACAAGAAAGTCTTAAAAGGAAACAAAGGTCATTTGTAAATATAACTAGAGATATAACAAATTTATATTTTGGTGTGTGTTTTCTGTATACATATATAAGTTTACTTGAATATATAGATACATTCATATATATATTCATATTTTACTTAAATGAAAATGAGACTCTATAATAGACTTTCATAACTGGCTTTTTTAAAATTAGCATGAGCAGTTTTCCATATGAGTAAATAAAGATCTACATTATTTTAAATGACTCCACATTATTTAAAATTATGTGGCTTTGTCATAGTTTACTTAATCAGATTGTTGTGATAAACATTTAGGTTGTTTCCCCTTTTTTCTTTTTTTTTTTTTTTTTTTACTGTTATAGACAATAAGCCTATGACTAGACAATAAGCCTATGACTAGCCTTGAACATACATTTTTATGCATTTGATGGTCATCTGTTTCTTAAGGGTAGTAAACAGGCCCTTCTCCCCTAGACATGCCTAGCATGAGTTACATGACCAACATTTAATGTGCCCATTTATTTTTAAAAGAAACGTTGAAAAACAACTCTAGCCTGTGTTTGTTTGTCTTTTAACAGAAGCAGCAGTCAGGTATTAAGGACTTTTCTCAATATCACTTAATGAGAGAAGTAGTAAAAGTGTTTTTTTTCCCCCTATATTCATTTTATAATATCCCAAGACTTAGAAAAAGCCTTTTCAATTTGTTTATTTCCATCACCATTGCTTTCTAAGTATCTCTTTAAAATGCTGCCACACAGAGAGTCACTTTAAAAGACATTTTTCTCACCATACAACCTTTCAGAAGTCCAGTCTTACAGAACTTTTGATTGCCCACCATTTTCTTTTTGGTATTAGATGTGGGGAACAGAAAATAAGGTAATAGTGGGGTTTACATTACATTACTGAGAATGAGCCTGAGGATCCTCCCTTCCCACTTCCACAGCTATAGTTCTGTCAGTCTACTTTCTGTAATAAATCAGTAGTGTACCTGCCATGGCTTTGTCTCTAGCAGCATCCCCTCTACTCTGTCTTTTCCACAGCAGAAAGCAGCTGCTTAAAGCGATGTTTGTATCTCATCACTCCCTCTTGCAGAACAGTCTATTGATTATCAGTTAAATTGTTGATCCTTGATTTAAAGCCTCTTCATTGGTTTCCTAGGGCTGCTGTAACAAAGTACCACAAACCAGGTGGCTTAAAACAACAGAAATTTATTCTCTTAATAGTTCTAGAGGCTGGAAGTTCTAACCATGGCGTCAGCAGGGCCAGGCGCTCTCTGAGACTGAGTAGAATCCCTCCTTGCCTCTTCCTAGTTTCTTATGGTAGCTGTCAGTCCTTGACATTTCTTGGCTAGTGGCTGCATCTTTCCAGTCTGCCTCTTTTGTTACATGGTGTTCTCTTTGTGTATCTTTGTCTATACCCTTCATTGGATTAGGGCCCACCCTAATTCAGTATAACCTTAATCTTAACTTGATTATATTTGCAAATATCCTATTTCCAAATAAGGTCACATTCACAGACAGCAAGGGTTAGGCCTACAACATATTTTTTGAGAGAATACAATTTAATCCATAGTAGCCTCTCAGTATTTTTCTCCCTGTTTCAACCTCTGTGACTAAGATTTTTCTTATTGTTGGGAGTGGCTTGGCCAGTACAGTTTTAGTTCATTATGTTACTTTGTGGACTAGGCCTTGTATTTTTCAGGACTAGCAAAGTAGTTGTTAGAGTTCCTTAAGCTATCGTCTCTCACTATTTAAACTTCTAAATTTATAAGCTATTAAACTTTAATCTTATTGAACCCTATTGTTTTGTATTTTAAAAGCATACTTGTTATCCTGTTCTCTATTCCTATAAACTTCCCTTTAGTAAAGCAGACTCATTAAAATGGTGGTATAATAGAGTATAATCCATTCTCACTTATTAATCATTTCATCTAGAAATCCACCAAAATTATCTCAAATGCTGGTGAAATTAGCATTCTACAAAAGACTACAAAAAATTCAAATAGTGACTTTGTAAGTTAGCATAATGAGTATTTAGAAGTATAAAAATATTGATTTCTTAACTTCCAAAAAAATCATTTGTATCCCAGGATTGGTAAACTGAATTTAATTTTTTGTTTGTTTGTTTCATAGCTCAGGAATCTTGCTTTTAAGAAAATTCCCCAGAAATCCTCCCATGCCATTTGTAATGCTCAGCATGAGCTATCATTACCAAACCCGGTACAGAAGGATTCACGGGAAGAAAATTGGCAAGAGTGGAGACAAAGAGATGAGCAGGTACAGCTAAGTAAATCAAATTGTTTTGCTTTGGTTTTCAGTGAATTTTTGCATTTTTAAGATAGCAGTGCATCTGACCACTGTTCTGAGGAGCATTTTATATTGGATTAACTCACATGTGTTTGCTACTTTTTATAAGAGGTTCTGGTTTTTATCTACTAGGAAAGCAGATTGACACATTTATTATATTTGTTAGTTTTGGCAATTTCAAGCAGTTATTTCCTGAGTTTTCAATTCATCTGCCTTTTTACAAATGAGGGAGCTATAGGGAAGGGAGAAAAACAGGATTAAATTATTTCAAGTAAAAAAATCACATTTGTAAGACCAGAGGTCTCTTATTAAAAATACTCAGTGAAATCATTAGAGAAGTGCAAATCAAAACTACAATGAGGTATCACCTCACACCAGTCAGAATGGTCATCATCAAAAAATCTACAAACAATAAATGCTGGAGAGGGTGTGGAGAAAAGGGAACCCTCTTGCAGTGTTGGTGGGAATGTAAATTGATACAGCCACTATGGAGAACAGTATGGAGGTTCCTTAGAAACTAAAAATAGAACTACCATACGACCCAGTAATCCCACTACTGGGCATATACTCTGAGAAAACCATAATTCAAAAGGAGTCATGTACCACAATGTTCATTGCAGCTCTATTTCCAATAGCCAGGACGTGGAAGCAACCTAAGTGTCCATTGACTGATGAATGGACAGAGAAGATGTGGCACATATATACAATGGAATATTACTCAGCCATAAAAAAACTTGAGTTATTTGTAGTGAGGTGAATGTACCTAGAGACTCACACAGAGTGAAGTAAGTCAGAAAGAGAAAAACAAATACCGTATGCTCACACATATATATGGAATCTAAAAAAAAAAAAAAAATGGTTCTGAAGAACCTAGGGGCAGGACAGGAATAAAGATGCCGACGTAGAGAATAGACTTGAGGACACGGGAAGGGGGAAGGGTAAGCTGGGACGAAGTGAGAGAGTGGCATGGACAGATATACACTACCAAATGTAAAATAGATAGCTAGTGGGAAGCAGTGCATAGCACAGAGAGATCAGCTTGGTGCTTTGTGTCCACCTAGAGGGGTGGGATAGGGAGGGTGGGAGGGAGGAGATATGGGGATATATGTATATGTATAGCTGATTCACTTTGTTATAAAGCAGAAACACAGCATTGTAAAGCAATTATACTCCAATAAAGATGTTAAAAAAAAAATACTCAGTGACAGTTTTACTTAAAGAAAGACTTTGAGGGGAAACTTTTCCTTTTCAACCTTGTTGTAAAATAGTTTATGACATCTGTTTGTTTTTTTTAACCTATTTACACGATGTTTTGTTCTTTTATGCCTCTATTAAATAAATGTCATTAATAACCAAATCAAAGAGATAATTTAATAAAACCAATCAATTTCTTTTTGTGTGTGTGGTATCCAGGAAAATAACACACTAAGCCTGGAATGTACTCTAGGAGGTGCTGTATGTATGGGAAGTTAATAGTTATTTTCTTATCTGTTAAACTGCCATTTGATCTGTTGGGAATAGGTGTTGTTTTAGCAGATGTTTGGCTTAATGGAGTGGCTATACCTATCATGCTTGGGTTACCAGTTTTAAAAGAATTAGACTAGGGACTTCCCTGGTGGTGCAGTGGTTAAGACTGCCTGCCAATGCAGGGGACACGGGTTCGATCCCTGGTCCAGGAAGATCCCACATGCCGTGGAGCAACTAAGCCCGTGTGCCACAACTACTGAGCCTGTGCTCTAGAGCCCATGAGCCACAACTACTGAGTCTGCGTGCCACAACTACTGAAGCCCACGCGCCTAGAGCCCGTGCTCCACAACAAGAGGAGCCACCGCAATGAGAAGCCCGCACACTGCAATGAAGAGTAGCCCCTGCTCGCCACAACTAGAGAAAGTCCGTGTGCAGCAACAGAGACCCAACGCAGCCAATAAATAAATAAATAAATAAATAAATAAATAAATAAATAAATAAATGTTCCTGAAAAAAAAAAAAAAAGAATTAGACTATACTAAACTATGCTCTTAACATAAACTATGTTAATTATAACATTTTCTATAGAATTTTGTAGTGCCTCAGGCTCATCTTTACGAGCATCAGTTATTACACTAGGGCTGTGCAAAAATGATATTTCCGAGCATTGGTAAACTGGATAAATCATCTTGTATTTTTCTAGAGAGGTTATTTGATTCTTTTTGCCTTCTACAGCATTCATTATGACAAATTTTTTCTGGTTTACAAGTATTATTAACGTAATGATCTACTTGTTTAGACAGTAATAGAATTTGCTAGTGTCTTCACCAGAGAGAATTTCTCCCAGTGGCCCAAGAGGCACTGGAAAATTAATAAAGGAAAACTACTCAATTTTGCACCACAATAAATGCCACGTAATAGGGGAACTTAAGCACATATTTGATTGCCCGTCTTCCTGCCGCCATTGATTGCTGCCAAAATGACCAGGTAATTATGAGAAGGAAATAGTCAACTTGGCCCCAACCCTATATAAAAATATCATCCAAGGCTGAGGAACTTTGAGGAATTTCTGCTGGATATACTATTGATGGGTCACTTAGGAAAACCTGGTACCTTATTTGGAAGTCTCACTTGTAGGAAAATAATCAAGGTCATGAGAAGTAAAGTAGTTCTTGGGATAATTACAGTGACAAGTGAAGAAGAGATAAGGGCAAGCTTTGGGACTGATGGACAGTATACCACCTGGAATCTATTTTACTGTGTGGAATAATAGATTTTAAAAGTAGGGACCAGACAGTGACTGTACTAGGCAGAAGGTATACAGTTGTGGTGGGTGTTCTCCCTCACACAGGGAAACAGCACTATGAGAAACTCCACATGTTGAGGGCTGAGCCAGTCAAAAAGCTGGATATAGAAATCCTGTCTGTTATGTGGCTGCTTATTTTAAACACAAAAGAGAAATGCTAAGACAAAGTTTACTACTCCTAAATTATCAAAGCGATAATGTAAATTTACATTGGCTAAGCCTCAGCATAAAATCTGAGAGCTGGCATTAAACAGCAACAAGATAGACAGTAAAGAAACATCCACTCCACTTACTTAGAAGCAAACACTGGATCTTAGTTGATCTCATGTCAGCTGAAGAAAAGTTTCTGCCACATAAAAGGAGAAGAACATTGTACTTAATGTCCAAAGTGAAAGTGTACTTTGAAAAAGATTTGCTACAGGGAACAGAGAAATTGATTTTAGACAGCACCTATTCTTTGCATTAATAAAAACCAAGGAGCTAGAACATTTTGTAAAAGTCAAGGTGACAGTAATGTTATATAAAAAGGTGAAATAATAGACTGAGATGAAAAATCGGGTAAGAGAAATTGAAAGGGAGATGAGCAGAATACAAAATTTCTTTGCAGAGATGTATACATCAAAGGAGGTATATGTTTCACACTTGAAGTGGGTAGATTTTATGTGATATGTGATACATAAAATATGTGAATTACATCTCAGTAAAGCTGTTTAAAAAAAAGAATAGGCCATGACTTTGATTTGATTGTATTCAGAATTTTTACCATTTCTTTTTAATATTGAATCAAGATCAAGAGCCATATTGTTCACCATCACTTGTTGCCTGGGAATAAATCTCAGTGTAGATGTTGTTCAGGTATAACCTCTTATATTTGTGGTAGTGCGTTGATAATACTGATTCCAGTATTACCTTTTAAAAATTTTACATCATGGCTCAAAAATAATGAATGAATAGAAAAATCTCTTCTCATGGATATTCAGTGATAAATAGATCAAATTTTATTGTGTATTTCTTACTATTGTTGTATTGATTCAGACTCCACATATCACTGGTTTTGTCCAACTCTGAAGTTGAATATCTGCTAGCATGTGCATAGTTAATTGTTTTTTCACATTGTAGCCTCTAGTACATCTATCTGATAAAGGCATTTTGCCAATAGTTTTTTGTTTTTTGTTTCTTTGTGAGTGTGATATTTCTCATTAACCTTGTGGCTGGTATAATAAGTCTATTGTTGATAGTTTGACTTGCACCTGGTTTTACTATAAGCAGTGCTCTTTGTTTTTTTGGCTTTTTCTTTAGCAACAAAATTCATCACTTTTGTTCTGGAAAGCATTACTTAGTACTTGTTCTGTTCTGGAAAGACTCATACAGGTCATTGTGCTTTGGAAGTGAAACAAAAACTATAGTGTCTTTAGGGCACTGGTCTGACCATGTTTCATAGCAGGAAGCTAGGAACAAATAGATTGATGACTCAATAAATTGAAATTTCAAATATTTACTATGTTAATTTTCTATTTATAATTTTCCTTTTCATTTGCTTATGTGACAATCACTCTTGTGCTAACACATACAGATTTATATTCTGTATTCACTGTATTAGAGTCCTGTTCATTTTAAAATTTATGTTCTTTATAAGTTGCATTATTTACTATTTTCATTACTACTTTTAATCCTTCAGTGAATCGTTGAACCATTTTTATTACTTTGAGATATAATTAAAGCATACCACTTAATAAATGTAAACAGCACTCAAAAGATATGAAGATGCATTAATTGAGATGAACCGAACCTGATCATTAGTATGAACACGTAGATACAGTTTTTGTAGAATATTTACAACCTTCAAAATCATAATGTTCAATAAGACTACTGGAAGATTTCTGGGAAATGATTCTGCTTTCCAAATTAGTGAAGGTATATGTTCCACACTTTGAAAATCACTGAGTTAGAGGACCAGAAGGCACTACTGCTACTGTGGCTAAACACTTGGCTGCAAGTGTTAGATGTCCTCAGAATGTTGTTGTGTGTTGTGTTACAATAACCCTGTTCCCCTGAGAAATGAAGATTAATTCTTCATTTGGGATTTGTTTTGCTTGGATTTAAAGTGGGTAAAATTTTTATGGTACTTCAATTTACAAAGTTTTAAAAATCTAGTTACAAAATATTTACTGTCCTCATTTTTCATTGGTTCTTCATACTCTTTAACTGATCATAAACCCTTGAGCTATAGGTTTATTTATTTAAATAGAAAAAAAATGTTTTACTACTAGATGGGGATAGGAGGCAATGAAGGAAGCCAGGAGGAAGGGGATCTGAAGTACTCCATCTTGGGCACATGTAAGTATCTTCTCCAATCCTGTAGGCATTTTAGTGCCTACTATTTCCTCTTTTTCTTCCTTTCCTCCTCCTCCCATAAGTACAAAGAAAATGATGAGGAATTCTCAATTTGCAAACTTAACATATAAGATACTTTTTAAAAATCATGGTTTTATTTGTATTTTCATGTCCAGTGCCTGTCTTTCAGGCCCAGACTTTTTTTTTCCTTCCCAGTTCTACCTCTACATGTACTGATTAATTACATTGACATCAGTCTTATGATTAACTAATTCTCTAATTAAGGCATGTTTAGGGAATTTGGAATCATGTTTTCTTTCTCTTTCCTGGTATTGTAGTCTTGTGTTACCTTTCTCCCTGTTATCTGGAGTAAAAAATCTTATCTTTGAATCATTCTTCTTTCATTCTTCATATTTAATCAGTGTTCCGAAACTTGGTCATTCTTTGCTGAGAAATAGCCTTCTTTGTTTCTTGCATTGCTATTTTCAGGTCCAGGTTCCTGTATGCTGAGACTACAGTGGTTTAGCCAGACCCATTGATTCTAAGTTCTCATTCTTCTAATATGACAGTTTATTTCTTTAAAATTACTCTTATCAGTGTTCCTCTTTCATCTATCCTGAATCCATAATTTTTAGGGAGTGTCTGGAACCTAATTTTACCCTACCTAAGCAATCGTATTTTCTACTGTTCTCCAACATAGAGAAGGGGAATTCTAATTTATTGTGTGTAACTCTTGTGCCAGGTAGGCACTGTGCTAGGTACTTTACATATATTATAGCTTTAAATTTTCAAAACTACACTGCAAGGTTGATATTTCTATTTCCTTTTTATTTATGAAGAAACTGAGATTCACAGAAGTTACATAACTTGCCCCAGATCACAGCTAGAATGGGTGGAATAGAAATTTAAATTATCCACCTGTGTGATATCCCAAAGCGTGGGTTTTTTCCACATCTCTCTTGTATTGCATAGAATTTATCTTTTATCATGTATCCCATAATATATATATTCTTAATATCATACTTTTTGTTCACGTGACTCTTTCCTCCTAAAATTCTTCCATTCATTTTGCTACCTATCCAAATTATATCTCTCCTTTAAGGACCAACTTAGTTTCTTTTCTGTATGCTTCTTTGAATTCTATTTCTTGTTTACCTTTTTTTGTCAACTTTTGTAGCACTTTTAATATCTTATTCTATTTTCTGTATGTCATGTGTGTTAGTTTTTTATTCCCAACTGGAGTAGAAATTCTTTGAGGGCAAAAGCCAAATTTTTGCTGCTACTTTAAAGGACTAGAGACAAAGCACATAGAGGGTTCTCTGTGAATCCTTATAGGCTGAACGATCGTACAGTGACATTTGGGAAGTTTTTCCTAGTTTTCAAAGAGTTAAACTGAAATTTAAATCATTTTTGCGTAATTGTATTTCCTTGTATACTGGTTTTTGTTAATAATTAAAAGGTAAATGTAAGCTTTAAACTGCTATATTTAGAATCAAATGCTGGGGAGAGCCATATTTTTCACTTTTAAAAGTTCCATTTCATTCAGTTTTTATGCTTTTCTTAGAATCAGCTGTCTTAATATCTAAGTTACTTGAGATAGTTTGAAAAAAAAATAATGACATCTTGCAAGACTCCCAAATTCGTCTCCTCTTCTCCTGCCCACTAATTTATTTTTGGAATATCAGTCAGAATATGTGACATATTGGAAATAATCTTAAATGTGTTTTCTGTAAATGTTAAATGTCATTAATATGGATTAAAAGCTTAGTGGTAAATTTAACCAACTTTTCTCAGAATAAACTTAAGTAGTTTTATTACTTTTTCTATGTTTGGATGACTGCTATGCTCTAATTATATTGAATTATTTTGTACTCAGTTTGCTTTGAGTTTAGGTGGAGAAATTGATGTAAACTTCCTTTTTTGTGTAACACTAACATGAATCCACTTCCTTTTTACCTTTTAACTGTATATTGTTTTTTAAT
This sequence comes from Eubalaena glacialis, assembly GCF_028564815.1. Taxonomy (NCBI): domain Eukaryota; kingdom Metazoa; phylum Chordata; class Mammalia; order Artiodactyla; family Balaenidae; genus Eubalaena; species Eubalaena glacialis. The sequence goes on along the minus strand of NC_083724.1, from coordinate 83,919,693 downwards.
ATACATTTATATAATAAAGTATTTAAAAGGTAAACCTTTTTAAAAAGGTTACTTTTTCCTGATTATTATTAATTTGGATTGAATTAATTCTTCAGTTCTTTTCAGTTACTCCGTAGAAAAAGTATGTACAGTTTACTTGGGGCTTAACCAGAATTTCTAGTGCTGTATGCTCTTATTTACCATTTTAATTCTAACTATTTTTCTCTGAGTTAGATTAATTTTTTTCTGTGATAAACCTATTTTTTCCCCCTCTTTTTGTTGTCTTAGTATAGGATTGGATGAAATGCTTTGATTAGAAGTAAAAGATTTATTAGTTCATGGTGTCCAGTGTTAACATTTTTCTACTTTTTAAGGTGTCCCTTTGAAACAGATGACTTCTTTTTGGAATTGGTTTCTGTTTTAGTTTAGTGTTTTTTTTTAATCGTTAAACAACAGAAACAATTCTGAATAACTTTGGCAAAAAATAATTTGACAAAAGGATACTGAGTGATTCACAGATTTGAATTAAAAACTAAACAATGAGACCTTGGGAAAGATGGAAATTAAGGAATTCTGGGGTGCTCAGAGGCATGAACTAGTACACTCACTTTTAGAGGCTGTCATCAGCTGATTGAACCCCACTTATTTGTGTTTATTCTCAAATTTTAGTTCCTAGGAGAAGAAAAAAGAATTAGGTCCTTTGCTCCCATCCTGTTGTTGGTGATACCATACACATATTTGTGTGGGTATGGTAGTGGGTGGTATATAGAATTAGGTGATTGGCTGTCTTGCTGGAATCCTAGGACACTGGATTGAATTGTAGTTATTCAAAGGAATAAAGGAAGGGATTATGGACAGACAAAAACAAGCAATGTCCACTAAATTTATGCTTTTATTATACAGTATGCATAGGTCGACACATACATGTAAACAAATCCAGGATGTTTACATGTGGCAGCTATCCTATTCAGCTGCAGATATACCTTATTCCCAAAGGTAGACAACCCAAAGTCCCATCCAGCCACTGTACCAATTCTGTTTGGCAATTAGGAAAAGTAATTCTTAGAGAGTAATTTGATTGGAGGGTGGCAGAAGCTAGATTATAAGAAGTTAAGGTGAGATTGAGTGGTGAGAAAGAGGAACCAAAAGATACAGATCACAAAGAATCATTTTATTATAGTGTTAGAGGAGTTTAAAGGTAGGGAAGTCATACAAAAGGAATAAAAAGATAGCAGTAAAAAGATGCACTACAATTTTTCTGTAACATCAGGCATATACCAGGACAATTGTTCCCTTATTTAAAGGTTCTATACCTGTGAATTAGTCTGTATTAAGTAGATGGTATGTTTTATAATGCTTATTGAGTTTTCAGTATTCTTATATTTTTGAGTAATAATCACTGTTATATTTTCTGTGTCCAAAACTAGATACCATCTTTAACATCTATTACAGTGTCAATTCCTTTGTGAGATTTTTTTTTATTACAGTAAAAAGATTATTATACAACAGATAATTGACAATGAGGAAATAAAAATATCAAAATAGTAAGTTTTTGCTTTGGTATCTTCTATAAAACACAGAGTTCTCTACTTTGGCATGGATAGATAACTTTGGAGAACCTAGACGGTTTATTAAAGTATTTGTTTTCTTATCCTGTATATATTGTCGTGTTGTATAATGCTATTATCTGTTTATCGTTAAACTTTCTTTTTATTTTTAGCTGACATCTGAAATGTTTGAAGCAGATCTTGAGAAGGCATTGTTGCTAAGTAAATTAGAATATGAAGAACACAAAAAGGTATTTACACATTTATGGATTTAGATATTTTAGGTTTAAGTGGTCAAAAGTTAGAACCACCCTTCCTGAATTTTGTATAAAAGTTCTTTAAAGTTTGACCTAAAAATTTATCGTTGTAACAAAGTAATTAACATAAAGTTTTCATGAGATTTCTCCTCAAGTTCTGAGAGATAACAGAAACACGAGCACTAAGCTTTGTCTGGTGATTTGGAATGTTCAGTTAAGAAATTTCTCCAACCAAGATGCAGGGGAGAGAGGAAATGAGGCTAATAGCAGATGATTTATTTTAACTTATTTTACGGAGTGAAGTAAGTCAGAAAGAGAAAAAGAAATACAGTATGCTAACACATATATATGGAATCTAAGGGGAAAAAAAAAAAAAAAAAGGTCATGAAGAACCTAGTGGCAAGACGGGAATAAAGACACAGACCTACTAGAGAATGGACTTGAGGATATGGGGAGGGGGAGGGGTGAGATGTGACAGGGTGAGAGAGTGTCATGGACATATATACACTACCAAATGTAAAATAGATAGCTAGTGGGAAGCAGCCGCATAGCACAGGGAGATCAGCTCGGTGCTTTGTGACCACCTAGAGGGGTGGGATAGGGAGGGTGGGAGGGAGGGAGATGCAAGAGGGAAGAGATATGGGAACATATGTATATGTATAACTGATTCACTTTGTTATAAAGCAGAAGCTAACACACCATTGTAAAGCAATTATACTTCAATAAAGATGTTTAAAAAAAAATTTAACTTATTTTAAATGAACATAGAAAATAGTTAAATTTTAAAAATTTAAGTAACTGTGAGTACAGGGGCATCCATTAAGAGACCCTCTGCTAGAGATACACTACTAATTAACTGAATTAAATAGAAGGACATTTCTGATAATTTGGCCTTGTGAATTCAGCATTTATCACTAAGCTTTGATATTGGGCTGTGTGTTGAAATGCATTCTACAGCTTGTAACTGTAGGGACATTTACGCAAAAAGTGGTGTTTGTTTCCCTTTTCTATGTTTAAATTGAGCATTTATATCATCTCCATATTATTTAACATTGTAGTCCTTTACATATATTGGGAATTTTTTTTGGTCTGTAAAGTTTATTCAACTTGTGATTACTCAGTGGTTGATCATAAATGGCCTCTGGTCATGCTTAAGGGCCTTTATACTATGTCATTGTACACTAGCTTCTTCACTCAAGAGGAAGGGAGGAGAGGAATTAACATTTACAGTAGATGATTTTGCTATTTATTTATAGCTCAAGGGAAGAGGATGAAGGTTGCTGTTAGACTGGACTTGGTACACTATATGTGTTAGTTTCATTTTCCATGTCCCTATTCCTGTTATCCAGAATAATCAAGAATAACTATAATCCTTGTTGTTACTTGTCCGTTTAGACACAAAGCTGGCAATTACAAAAGTGGATACAGCTAGCTTTACTATGATTTAATCATTTAAATGGACTTTCACATTACACTGGAAAAATCCTTCTGACTTGCCCAGTTTGAAGATAAAATTTATCAAAAAGAGTATTATCATACAATGATGATTTGTTGTTGTTAGATATATGTCTACATTCTAAAGCTAAAAGGATTAGCTGTACCTATAGAGAAGGAGTAGAGTAGATGGTGTTGGTAAAATATGCTCCCAGCCAGTTTTCTTGGCGCATAGGCCTGGTACCTAAAAGCATAGGTTTTATCAGGCTATAATGACTCTCAGAGAATGGAGAAACTCCTTTTGTATGTGATGGCTAGTTTGATGTGATTACATTGATGTAGCCATTGAGTTTTAAGTCAATATTCCAATAAAATAACTATAATTATTTTAGCCTAAGGATTTTTATAATAGCTAAGGTGTGGGATGGCATTTTCTATCCTGTCACTCATTCACCAGTTATTTTTTTGACTAGCTAAAATTTGCTAGGCATACAGTCCAAAGATAAAGACATGGTCCAAGCTATTGAGTTCAGTGGAAGGAGACACACCCATAATTGTAGTGTATAGTATTGAGAGATTTTATGTTTTCAGTGCAGTGGGAATTCAGGAAGATAGAAGAATTTTCTGTGCTTTTGATGGGGGTGGGTTTTAGGAAAGGATTCTTTTTTTTTATTTGATAAATTTGAATGTTACAATTTGTAAATTTAAGGTGTACAGTGTGTTACTTTGATACACTTATATATTGTAATATGATTGCCAGTGAAGCAATATTTATCATATTACAGCATTGTAGTATAGTATTATTGACTATATTCATTATATTTTGCATTGCATCTCTATGGTTTATTTATTACTCATTATAAGTTTGTATACTTAAACACCATACCCCCATCCCCATCCCCATCCCCATCCCCTGGTAACCACCATTTTACTCATTTTATTTTAACAGGTTTGACTTTTTTTTTTTTAAAGATTCCACATATAAGTGATATCATGCAGTACTTGTCTTCCTCTGTCTAACTTATCTCGCTTAGCATAATGTGCTCAAGGTCTATCCATGTTGTCACAAATGGCAGGATATCTTAGGAAAGCGTTCTTAAAGAGGAGTCTTACTCAATGTATTAGAAGTTCAGCAGTAGGCAAGAGAAAGTAGGCATTCTCAGGGAAGGAGTGACAAGTATATAAGACATGTACACATGAAAGAGTAGCATTTTGAAAAACTATAATTTACGGACCTAGAGTTGCTGGAGATACTGCCACCAGAATAGAATATAAAGAACCTCATGTACAGGCTAAGGAGATTGAGTTTTATACATTTGTTGGCAGAGAGCTATTGAATATTTTTAACTTTCAGATTGATTACAGGTTTTCATTTTAGAAACTTATGCCGTAACAGTGTAGAAGATGAATGGAGGGGCTAAAATTAGAGAGTGTTGCAGTGTCAAGCTAGAGAAGACAGGGGAAGTGACAGAAGGTATGAATAAATGAGAATAGATTTAAGAGATCTTTAGGAGATAAACTCAACAAGACCTAGGGACTAATTTGCATATGAAGTGTACAGGAAGAATAAGCAAGGATGACTGAAGTTTCTAGCCTAGACAGTTGTGTAGATGATGGTGGCATTAAGCGAGGTACTTACTAGAAGATCAAGTAGGGAAGGCAGGGTGAACATATTTAGTTTGCAGATGTTTATTGAACATTCTGTTTGAGTACATACACAAGTCATCAGGTAGAACTTTATTTTGAGTTTGAGGAACAACAGCTAATAAAGCATAAGAAGAATAGGTTAAGAATGGAATAATGGTAAACAGCGGCTGCATTTTTAAGAATATAGTTGGGGAAAGAAAAACCAGTGAAGGAGACTTAAGAATAGTGAGAAGTGTATTGAGAAAACCAAGAGATGCTTGAAAAAATAATGTCTTTGGGTTTGGCATTGAGGAGGTTGACTTTAATTTTAGTGTCAGAGACTAGCAGAATCCAGATTTCAGTGTGGTTAAGAAAGGAAATTGACTGTAGATTATTGTGTTAAGTTTGGTCCTGAAATGAAGAAGAAGAGGGTGGCAACTAGGAGTTACAGACCAAGGAATAGCTTTTTATTTTTATTTTAGTGTTTAAGAGGGAAGAGATTGAGTGTATAAATAAACAGGTGTCTTTTTATACGGTTTGGCTAGCCTATGTTTTGATTTTCTTATTTGCCTCTTATCTTTAAAAAATAAAACTTTAAGAAACATATTGCCCATTGGTTAGTTGATTTTACTAGTGTTAAACCGAGCTTAATTATTGTTGGTAATTTTTTTTAGGAATATGAAAATGCTGAAAATGCATCAACTCAGTCAAGGGTTATGAATAAAAAAGACAAAAGAAAGACTCATCAGGGAAAAGACAAACCTCTCACAATATCACTAAAAGAGTTTCAATCTGAAGGTAATATAGGTATGAAATCTATTATACTAGAGAAGCTATTCTTAGTCCTTGTATAATTTCATTTTAAGTACCTCTCTAATTTTTAAAATACGTAAAGATTGTTTTATTAATATGTTACTTAGAATGTAAAAAATGTAAACCTGCTTGAAAATAAACTATTTGGGGGTTAAAGTAATTTAAAATCAGTCATTAAAATCTCATAAAATTTCAATAAGAATTTATCTTTATGTATTTCTGAACTTGTTCCTTTTCTAAAACTCACTGAAAATAAAAATTGGTATTTGTAGTTTTTGAGTCATCTTGAAACATATTATTGTCCTTATACATAAATTGATTTGGCTTACACTAGACCAGGAATAGTATTTTCAGATTTCATCCATTATTGGTCAACCTCTTCAAGTTATCTGGAACTATATCTTAGAAAATTAAAATGTAAATTTTTAGAATGAGACTTATTACCAGAAATCTCTTTATAACATCATTTGTATTGGTTTTATTGAACAAAGAAGACAGAAGGAAATTATACCATCCACTGAACTTTTGAAGACAGAGCACAAAGCACATTATTTTTGAATTGGGAAATGGTGAAAACTCTTAAGTCTGTGCTGTATAATATGGTAATTACTATTCATGTGTGGCAATTTAAAGATAAGTTAATTAAAATGAACTAAAATTTAAAATTCCTTAGTTGCATTAGCCACCTTTGGTGCTCAGTAGCCACATGTAACTAGTAACTTCAATGTTAGACAGCACAGGTATAGAACATTACTGTCATCACAGAAAATTTTGATGAAGAGTGCTGTGCTATACCAATCAGAATAGTTGCTAACCGGATAAACAACAAGGTCCTACTGTATAGCACAAGGAACTGTATTCAAAAAGAAAAAAGAATAGTTGCTGACCAAATGAACAGCTGTTTCTTCATTGACCAAGAAGTCAGTTTGACTCATATGAATTTAAGCTTAATACATTGGGCATTTGTTCCATGAGAATAAGACCATAGCAATAATCTAAAAAAACCCAAAACCCCAAAATACTTTACTGTTTTCAGAAACAAGCCTACCTGTGAAGTTAGGAATAAATTTAGAGGATCGTATTGTTTTCATTTAAGGATGAGAAAACTTTTCCCTATAGTCTGCTTCTCTAAGTTGTTTTGTTTCGGGGTTAAAAAGAACAGATACATGTTAAATTTCCAACTTTAGTAAGAAAGATTTTAATATAAGAATTATGTCATTAAAAACTAGGCAGAGACATGAAAAGAATGCTTTTTAAAACTTCTTTATTTTTCATATGTTTAAGTACTATGTAAATTTATTAGATGCATTGAGAAAGACATTAGTGTGATACTGTTAAAGGGAAGCTGTACAACTATTTCAAAACATGATTAGCACAGTCATAGTTCTCCCTTGGGTTTCTGGCATCACATTGTATACTAGGTAGAACATGCTAGAAGAATGACTGGATAACCCACCAGGATTTGGTAGTTTGACCTGAAACATGTGATTTTGACATTTACTGGGTTAATGGACTCTATTCTGATCAACAGATGCTTTAGAGAACTGGACCAGCTTTTAGATTCTCAAATAGATTTCTCGTAAGAAGCTATGCTATTAAATTATTTTTAGTCCTTGAGAATGGAAAATTTCTGCTGTGCACGAAAAGCATTGTTAAATATTAGATATCCTGATCATCTCCAATTTAAGAACAGTTGCTACCTATTTGTACTTTAGTTCAACCTTGTATCTGTGTGGATTCCCTATGTCTTCCTTGTAATCACTTCCCAGAAATACTGTGTTGTTACTAAGTCAATGATTTGTTTAATTTGGATATAGTTATACCATCTTTTTTGTATTCATTTATAAACATACATTAATTTTTAGGATTTTTTTCACAGTATTATCAAATCACTATGATATGTATTTTTAAAATTTAAAAAAACTAGGTAATAGTTTTGAAGGACACAAATTACTATTCTACCTTTTATTTTATTCCACAAAGGCAGTGATCTGTACAATTTTTACAGTAACAGTACCCTGTGATTGATTTTAGACATACTTACACCCCTACAAGTTCTCCCACCGCAAAATTATGTGAAACCACAAATCTAAAATATATGGGATTCAAATGTTTAAAATTTAATAATACCCCTTGGTATGGGTGGCATTTACTGGGATATAAGTCTTTTAAGCTGAGCAAATTAGTAATTATATGGTAAATTTTAACATCATATCTCTAGAAAAGTGAATTCTGATGTGAGTCCCAGACAACCCCCAAATGTCTTCTGTAACTCTTATTATAATTTTGAAATTCTTTTCAATAACTTTGTTTAAATATTTTTTACATACTGAAATATTTTATATGTTTATGTCCTTCAGTGAAGTCTCACCATTTTTTTTTTTTCATTTACAGATCACATTAGTAAAAAGACTGAGGTAAGTATTATTATAACCATCTTTATTCTAGAAAACACTTGATGGTTTTTTTTTTGTTTTTTATTTATTTATTTATTTATTTATTTATTTATTTTTGGCTGCGTTGGGTCTTCGCTGCTGCACGCGGGCTTTCTCTAGTTGCAATGAGCGGAGGCTACTCTTCGTTGCAGTGTGCGGGCTTCTCATTGTGGTGGCTTATCTTGTTGCAGAGCGTGGGCTGTAGGCACACGGGCTTCAGTAGTTGTGGCTCGTGGGCTCTAGAGCGCAGGCTCAGTAGTTGTGGCGCACGGGCTTAGTTGCTCCGCGGCATGTGGGATCTTCCCAGACCAGGGCTCAAACCCGTGTCCCCTGCGTTGGCAGGAGGATTCTTAACCACTGTGCCACCAGGGAAACCCACTTGATGGTTTTAAGAATGATACTTTAGTGTTTAGCAGTAAGTCTGTTTTGAGACATAGCTATTTAACCCATTAGCTTGTCATGAATGAACTCAATCCTGTCTCTGGCAGTTAAAAGGATATAAAGTACATTACAGTAGAATAAAAATATTATTTGCATGCAGTATAATATCGTTTGACTTTAGCATCCTAATTGTTGTGTGTCTGAAGGTTACCACATGTAAGCTTAAAATTTTAGGGAAAAGTGGTGTAACGCTTCAGTCTTTACTAAAAAACATCCTGAAACCATGACTCAGGATATTTTGGAATTATGGAAGTTGTGAGGTAAGCTGTGATTTTATAGTTTATATCTGTGGGTAAGATAACCTGATCATATACTTCTCTTACCATTCACCATTAGAGGGTAGTGCAGCCTACACATAATTTCCTAGTGTTATTGATTACTTTTTTTCTTTTAAGACTCTAATACAGCTTCTATAAACCTTTTAGAATTGGAAGATACTACTATAAAATCTCTTCTAATATTGAGGAAGTTACTAATAAAATGTTAGAGTTCTTTTGACTTCTTTAGGTAATAATTGAAAGTTTCATTATTCTTCTGTTACATATTATTCTTGTTAGTAATTCCATTAATTGATTTTTTTTAATGGTCAGATGTTCCTTGATTTCACTTTAGAATGCATACATGGTTTTGAGCATTTTTTGTTGTTGTTGTTTTAGGTGTTTTCTTGACAGGTCAGGGAAATGAAATCCATCTCTGAGAAAACCACATCTAAATAACTCTTTGACTATATTAATAATATAGTCCTCAACTATGCATACAAGCACAAAATTGATTTGTTGTTAGACAGATGATAGAAATTCTTTTAAAGTTATTTACAAACCACTGTCACTGTTTTTAGATTAAAATTTAAATGACTGCAAATATAGACTGAGTATTAATTATATGTTTGAAAGTGGAAAACATGTACTTTTGGACTGATTTCAATTTTTTTTTACCCATTGATTTATTTGGAGGATAGTTTTATGCAAATGAGAAAGCAGGTACAAATGGTACACCCTGTTCTTAAGATACTACCAGCAACTGGTAGTGGAGGGAAAAATAATTTTTATAAACTATTCATGCTTGCTTTTTCTTCTTCACTGATTTGAAAGAAAAAAATGCAGACTGACAGGATCTCATCTATTTAATATATTTAACCCAAGTTGTATTTAAACAAACATAGGTATGTGACATAGCATATGTTTTGTCTCTCATTATAGTTTTAGAGCTGTTTTCTATTATTAAATAATTTGATGTGTAATAAAATTCACTTTGAGTAATCCTGATGATTAAGACATTTTAAACATTTGTAAATGCATTCTAATTATAATTTATTTCCTACATAACTATTTTAAGAAATTGGTCAAAAGAATATGTAATTCACATTATCCTATGACACTTGTTAAAAATATACCAAAGTATGTTGTATTTCTGTTAGTATTATTACTCATTTTCTCGGGACTTGGATATTTAAATGTGCAGTGGTTATGCCATTGTTCTAGGAATTTAGAAAAACTTTTTTCTGGAGAGTTAAAAAAATAAGTCTGAAAAAAATTCTCATTTCAACTCTAAAATGAGATATGTTTTCTACTCCTAAAAATGTACTAATTTTTGTTACCTTGTATGCTCAATAATTGACTTAATTCTTTCCATATTTAATATGTCACTTATGCCAAGAGATCTTTTCCCATGGGTACTCTAAAATTCCCAACCTCTGTCGAGAGCAATATGCATGGTATCTTAGCCATCCCCTTTTAAGTCAGGAGTTTACTGGGTAAAATTCAAAAAAGAAGAGATGTTTACTTTATTGCTTGGTGAGGATGAGTACTTGAACTGCCTGTATATTTCTGTAGCTGCTAGCTAAACGTGTTCTCAGGTTAATTTCGTCATTCCCTCTTTTCTTTCTCCATCCATCTTGGTTATGTGTTATTAATCTCAGTGTTTTCTTTTCAGTCCCAGTTCTTTTTCATCTCTCTCACCCTGAAACAATTGGAATAAAAATGACACTTGTAGGAGTAGAAGGTGGGAACAATTAAATTTTCTTCTTTGGATGTCCAGGAGATGTTACACTGTTAAATCAGTACCCTCCCCATTATTCGCTGCAATAGTCAAGAAGATCCCAAGAGAATTCTAGACAAGCAGAGTGAATAATAGACTAGGTGCTCTTAAAAACCTCAACTAATCATGCCTTTAAGGAACATTACTTGATCCTTAAAGTTTTTTTGTTTTTAATTTTAACTTGTTGCCTTTTTAAGTGTCAGTGCTTCTGGATAGAGTATCACATAGCTACTCCTTTCTCTTTAGTCCCACTTTTATCAGGCCTTCCCAACTCCAGTCCTTCTAATGCCACTGAATAACTTTAAAAATTTTAGTGATCATCATATGTCTTGCAGTCTAAAAGGTCAAGTCTTCAATAAGCCTAAATAGACTACCTCTAGAAGAGAATGCAAGAAGTTGTAACAGTGGTTGCCAAAGGGTGGGGAAGAAGGGGTTCCTGGGACAGGGATAGGAGAAAGGCTTACTTTTCACAATATAAGCTGTTGAATTTTCTATCTAGTCTGTGTACTACCTATTAAAATTTTATGTTAAAAAGAAAAAGCACTGGGTGAGAGAAAGAACCGGGGAAAAAACCCAGTCCTATGTGGCTCCACAGCCTATTTCTTTTTTATTGGACTGTGCTTTCAGCATGTCTGCCTTGGATATATGAGCTTGTATAAATAATTTATTCATTTTAGATCCTAATTATATTAGCTAAAAAGTAAGATGTGGGATCTGTTGATTTCTAAAATTATGATAAATGGTCAGTGTGTGATTGAAATAAATATTATATGCTAAAAAATGAACCCTGTAGTTAATACTACCAAAACACAGGAGAATAGCAATAATAGATCATTAAATTCTAAAAACAAATTCTCCCTAGCTTTAAAAAATCTCACCTAAAATCTGACTTTACCTAAGCAATTCAGCCTATATCCTACCCCTCTCAATGTCCTGAATCCATTTTTCTTCCCATACCTTTCCTTATTCATGTTTATTATATTTGTTAGCTCTCTTGGTTATAAGTAACAGAAGCTGAACTCAATTGAGCATAAGCAAGAAAGGAGACACTTACTTGGTTCATATAGCCAAACCATGGAAGAATAGGGAAAGAACTGGCCTCATAGTTACTGGAGCCATGGATTTTATATAGCCTTAGAATAGTTCATTTTTCTCCCAAGCCTCAGTTGCCATTTATGGCCTCACCTCATGGCAGTTCACATGGTTACTGGGGGACCTCAGGGTTACATCATTATAGGATTTCCTATAAACTATTAATTAGCTCTTGAGGCTTGATAGAGTGAAGTTCAGGTGTTTTTTGTTGTTGTTTGTTTTTTGGAGAAGAAGGGAGCAAAAGTATTTCCTGGGTGGTGCGTCACACTTCCTGTCATCTCAGCATCAGGGGGCATATAATGTCTGGTTATTGTTATGTTAAAATTGATCAGTGGTTCTATCATTCTCCAGTAAAAGGAACCACAATTTCTTGGAGAAATGGCTCTGCTTCTAGGGCTGCAACAGGGTGTATATAAGATGAGCCCGGAGCATCTTGTAGTGCCAGAAAATAAGGAAGTGCTCAAAAAACAAAAGGATAGGCTTGGGGCATATCAGAGGGACATAGGAACCAACCTGAAATACTTTGCAATGGCCAGAGCTGGGACAATATGAGAAACAAAATAAAATCCCTGAGTTGATACTAATATAAATAAGTTATTTGAATAAATGAGAGACAAGAGACATATCTCCCATACAGAAAATTTGCAGTAACTTATATGATTTATTCCCCCTCCAGGAGAGGGAGCTTAACTCCCTCCACTCCCCTTGAGTGTGGCCTGTATTTAGTAACTTGCTTCCAAAGATAGAGTACAGAAAGGGAGGGAAAATAACTACACTGGAGAAACCTGGCAAACACAGCCTTGACCAGGTGATCAATGTTATTAGTGATAAATCATGTTGATAGCATGTACCCTTGATACGATGTGAAGAGAATGGCCTATTCCTCTGTGGGTTTCCCCCTAAAAACACATGTCTAATCATGAGAAAAACATCAAACAAACCCGTATCAAGGGATGTTCTACAAAATACCTGACCAGTATACCAGTATGACTTGAAAATATCAAGGTCATCTAAAACAAAGTCTGAGAAAATGTCATGGGTCAGAGAAGGCTAAGGAGACAGGGTAACTAAATGTAGTATATCCTGGATGGGATCTTGGAACAGAAAAAAGGCATTAGGGAAGAACTGCTTCTAGGGAAATCCAGATAAAGTGTGGAGTCTAATTATAGTAATATACCAATGTTGGTTCCTTAGTTGTAACAAATGTACCATAATAATGTAAGAAGTTATCAACAGGGGAAACTGGGTGAGAGATATATGGAAACTTTGTACTATGTGAAACTTCTCTGTAAATCTAAGACTATTCTGCAATTAAAAGTTTATTTTAAAAATTGATTAGTGGGTTCAGGTTTGTGAGCCAATATAAAGTTTCCCATCAGACTTTCACGTGATGTTTTTAGTAGCTATTAATGATTATTTGCTTGATCCGCTATTTCTTTAGAGCTTGTTCTTCATTAAATTTAAATTTGTTACTTCAGGAATACATGCATACAGTAATAATTGAATGATAAAGTTTATGAAACCAGTAGTATCCCAGCTATTGTCATTCCCTTACTACATTTTAAAGTCCTTCTCATATTTCAAGATTGACTCTGTGTCAAGCCATGCAAGAGTATTTAGAGTTCTTCTGAACGTGCTGTAGTTTTTCATACTACCTTGTCTCCCATGTATTCTTCCCTTCCATCTTTCTCAGTGGTGTCTTGTCCGTGGATAGTTGTTAGTTCTTGTGAGGGGGAGTGAAATTAGGAACAACCTATGTCACCATCTTGATGATGTCACACCCTTTCCATCTTTCTTTATTTGGCTAACTATGCATCAGAACTTGGCCAAAGAGTCACTTTTTCCTGGAAGGGTTCACTAATCATGGTCTTATTTAGATGCCCAAACATCCTGTGTATTCTTAATATCACTCAACACCCTGTTTTATCATTGTTTTGTTTCTTCACTAGAATTCGAGTTCTTGGAAGTCTACGACCATATCTTACTGCTTTAATTTCTTTGGTAGTCCTAACTCCTTTCACATAGTAGGTAATGTAAATGAATGTTGGTTGATGAGTGAATGTTCTGCTTTTCTTCTAAAACTTTCTCTAGCCTTTTTTGGTCTGCTTCTTCTGTGTATTTTTATCACACTATAACAGAAGCATATAGGTTTTAATTCCTCTGCCAGTTCAAGCACATTGTTAGGGCCTTCATGGAGTTCTGCATTAAGAAGAATTTTAAGACTGCATCCTTGCTCAGCAAGAAAAAGTGCCACACTATCAGTTAATTATGTTTGCCATTTATAAAAGAGGAAGAAGTGGCTGCATGCTTTACAGGTATTTGCCATCCCTGACATGTATAGAAGAGTGCTTAATTATTGTGTTTATTATTATATCATGTGTTGGTTTTTGTCTTTTGCAGTAAATTGTGAGTTCCATGAGAGTAGCTGATATGTGGCATAGTACTAATTGCATAGTAAGGGTTTAACAAATAATTATTTCAAGTCAAATTCAAGACTTGAGTTCATCAGGGTCTGTTCTAGGGGAAAGAAGAAAGTAGACTTATCCTATATATACTGTCATCTTTAATACTATGCTTATATAAAGAACACCATTATTTTGATTTCCTCTTGGAATAAATTCAAAGCAGTCAAGTGTGGCAAAAGAGGAATAACATACAGATGGAACATTTTGAGGTTTACATGTTACTGTATATTAAGGTATCTTAAAACTATTTTGGGGGGTTTTTTCTTTTAACTGTAAAGATGGGAGGCTATTCTTCTAAGAGTTGGCTTGGAGCCCTTAGAAATATGAAAAGAATTGTTAATCAGTGCATTTATACTTGTCAGTTTACTATATAAATGATGTGTTCTTCAGATAGGAAACAGGTACTCAGTGGGAAGCTAGGTTTGTTTATTAATTGAAGTATAATTTGCACACAATAGAATGTACCAGTCTTAAGTGTGCAGTTTGATGAGGTTTGACACATACATAAAGTTACATGACGTACATTTCTATCAAGATAAAGAACATTTTCATTACATTACAAAAAATTCCCTTCGGCCCCATCGCAGTCATTCTCTCATGCCCTCCCCTGCCCCCCACAGGCAACCACTTTTGTGATTTCTACCATCATAGATTAGTCTTGCCTCTTTATTTAAAATAAAGCATACAGTATGTTAGTCTTTGGTCTGGCTCTTACCCTCAGCAAAATGTTTGAAGATTCATCCTTGTTGTTGTGTAGGAGTGGCTTTTTCCTTTTCATTGTTAAATTATATTCTGTGGTGTAAATGTATCACAATGTGTTTGTTTATTCATCCTGTTGATGAACATTTGGTTTGTTTCCATTTTTTGACAGTTACGAATAAGGCTGCTGTGACATTTTAAAAAACAGCTTTATCAAGGTATAATTTATGGATACTATAAAAGCTATCCATTTTAAGTGTACTATTCAATGTATTTTAGTATATTTACAGAGTTGTACAGCCATTACCATAATCTAATTTTGGATTATTTCCATCATCCCCAAAAGAAACCTCGTGCCCATTACCTATACCCCTTTTGCCCTATCCTCCCCTCTCCCCTGGCCTAGGCAACCACTAATCTATGTTCTGTTTCTATATATTTGCCTATTCTGGACATTTTGTATGAATGGAGTCATAAAATATGTAGTCTTTTGTGACTTCTTACACTTAGCATGATGGTTTTTAAGTTCATCCATGTTGTAGCATGTATCAAGACATGCTACAGTTCCTTTTTATTGTTAGTAGCATTCCATTGTATTTAATTTTATTTCTGTATTCATCAGTTGGACATCTGGGTTGTTTCCACCTTTTTGGTTATTGTGAATAATGCTGCTATGAACATTTGTGTACAGGTTCTTTTATGAACATGTGTTCAGTTCCTCTTAGGTAAAAACCTAAGAATGAAATTGCTGTGTCATGGGGTAGATGTAACTATAAGAAACTACTAAAGAGTTTTCCAAAATGGCTGTGCCATTTTACACTTGTGGAAGTATAGGTGGGAGTTTGTGAAATAAAGAAAGTTATTTTTGCATTTCTTGCAGGGAGGCTGACAAAAGGTTTTTTATGATACTAGTCTTAGTTCCTTGCACTAAACTTTTAATGAAAAAACATTTTCAATAATTATTTGTATTCCTCTATGCCAGTAACAGCAGAAAGTGTAATTTAAAAGCAAAATGCGGGACTTCCCTGGTGGTACAGTGGTTAAGACTTTGCACACCCACTGCAGGGGGCCCGGGGTCAATCCCTGGTCAGGGAACTAGATCCTGCATGCTGCAACTAAAGAGCCCGCATGCCACAACTAAGATCCTGCACGGGGCAACGAAGATCCCATGTGCCGCAACTAAGACCCAGTGCAGCAAAATAAATAAATAAATAAATAAATACTTTTTCAAAAAGCAAAATGCTTTTTACAATAATAGATTATAATAATACTTAGACATAAATCTAATAAATGATCTGTGAGACCTATATTGGGAAAATTATAAAACTTTATTGAAAGATAGTAAAGACTTAAATGGAGACACATACCATGTTCATGGATTGGCAGACTTATTATAAAGAGGTCACTTTTCCTGAAGTTAATCTATAAAATCAGTGTAATCCCAATCAAAATCACAATTTAGTTTTTAAAATAAAAATGAAATCACTTCTAAAAATTAATGTGAAAGTGCAAAGGACCAAAAATAGCCAAAATGCTCTTGAGGAAGAAAAAGATAGGAGGACTTGAGCAATCACATATCCAAGACTTTTTTTTATAAAACTAATAATTAATACTGTAAGGATTTGGCACAGTGATAGACAAATAGACCATTAGGACAAAATGGCCATAAACAGACCAACCATTTGTGTACCCTTGATTTATAACAGAATGATGTGGAGTATTACTGGGAAAAGGATGTACTTTTTAGAATAAGTGGGTTTTGGGGGGCCAGCTGAATATATTTATGGAAAAAAGGGATTGGATTATTACTTCACATCATACACAAAAATTCATCCACAGTGGATCAAAGACCTAAAAGTCAAAGGCAGTGTTCTAATTCTTTTAGGTGCAAATATAAGAAGAATATGATTTTAGGGTAAGGAAGACACAAAACCCACTAGATTTAAATTTATACATTGAATCAAGGACTTCTTTTCATCAAAGTATATTAGAAAAGTGAAAGGATGATCTCCAGAGTAGGAAAAGATTTTTTTCCAAAGAAGAACTCAATTGAAGAATGGGTGGAAAAACAAGTACTCACAAAAGAGGATATTTACATGTCCTTAAAAACATACAAAAAGATGTTCACCCTCTCTTGTGATCAGGGAAATGCAAATTAAAACCACAGTGAGACTATTATTTATCCTCCATGTTGGCAAAAATCAGAGTCTGATGATTTGAAGTGTTGCTGAGGATACAGCATAATGAATAGTATGCTGCTTATGAAGAGGTAACCTGTTATAAACAGTTTGGTCCAACATAGTATTGGATGTCCTAGTCAGGGCAATTAGTCAAGAAGAAGAAATAAAAGGCATCCAAATTGGAAAGGAATTCATAAAACTGTCATTGTTTGCAGATGACATGATATTACAGTTGACCCTTGACCAATGCAGGGGTCAGGGGTGACAATCCTCCGCTTAGTCAAAAATCCATGTATAATTTATAGTTGGCCCTCTGTATACACAGTTCCTCCATATTAGAGGTTCCTCTGTGTTTGGAGTTCCGCATTCACAGATTCAGCCAACAGTAAATCATGTAGTACTATAGTATCTACTATTGAAAAAAAATTCACGTATAAGTGGACCCATGTGATTCAAACTCGGATTGTTCAAGGGTCAACTGTAATATAGAAAACCATAAAAACTTCACCAAAAAACTGTTAGAACTAATAAATGAACTTTGCAGGGTACAAAAGCAAGATACAGAAATGTCTTTCATTTCTATGCCCTAATAACGAGCTATCAGAAAAATTAAGAAAACAATCCCATTTGCAATTGTATCAGAAAAATAAAATACCGAGGAATAAATTTAACCAAGGAGGTGAAAGACCTGTACACTGAAAACTACAGGAGTACCCTAGGAGATACTGCTGGTTTGGTTCCAGACCACCACAATAAAGCAAATGCTGCAGTAAAATGAGTCACACGAATTTTTGGTTTCCCAGTGCATATAAATTATGTTTACACTATACTGTAGTCTGTTAAGTGTGCAATAGCTTTATGTCTTTTAAAATGTTCATACATTAATTAAAAAATATTTTACTGATAGAAAATGCTAACCATCATCTGACAATACAGGATTGCTATAAACTTTCAGTTTGTCAAAAACGCAGTATCTGTGAAGCGCAATAAAGCAAAGCACAATAAAATGAGGTATACCTGTATTCTATTACACGGGTCCGTTTATTCCTGTGCTAATATTGCAATGTGCTCATCACATCATAATGTCTTATATATGAAAGAGCAAGGGACAGTTGTTAGTCATTAGAAAAATCAAATTGGATCTCTACCTTCCATCATACATTAAAATCTGTTCCACACAGATTAAATACTTGTATATGAAATACAAATTATACCACCCTTAGAACTGTAAAATATAGGGGAATATGTTTCTGACCTGGGGGTAGGGGAAAACTTAACAAAAACACTATAAAATGAAAGATTGTTAAATTGGATGCTGTTCAAAATAAGTAACTTATTTTCCACAAAAATACTAAAAAGAATTTAAAAGACAAGGCACAAATTGAGAGAAGCTATTTTCGAAACACGGAACTGATCTCTATCTCTGTTAGTGTTCAGATACATAACAACTGTCACATGGTTAAAAAAGAGATTGTTGTCTTGTTTTCTTACTGTCTCATAGGATAAAAATTTTTTAAAATAGGTAAGAGACATCAGGCATTTTACAAAACAGGGAAAAATTAATAGCAAAAAACATGAAAAAAATGTCCAACTTTGCTACTGTTGGAGAAATGCACATTAAGACCACACTGAGATACCATTTTTTTCCCCACTCAACAGGTAGGCAAAAATTACGAAGTTTGGAAATACCGAAATTCAGAGGTTATAAATCAAGGGAGTTATGGATCAGTTTACATTGGTGGAAGTGTAAATTAGTACAAATATTTTGTATAAGTTTGGTGTTCTTGGAAATTTGGATATACATTATAACCCCGGAGTCAATAAACTTCTGTAAAGGGACAGGTAGCAAATATTTTAGGCTTTGGGGCATATCAAATCTTTTTCACAACTACTGAACTCTGCTACTGTAGTGTAAAAGCAGCCATAGGCAATACATAAATGCGCATGGATGTGTTCCAATAAAATTTTATTTACAGAAAACTACAACAGGCCCCTTTTGGGCCATAGTTTGCTGACCACTGATAAGACTTACCAGTTCTCATATAGGTATACATGCCCTAGAGAAACTTTCCCATGTGTCCTGGGAACTGTACTTGAATGTTTATAAATGTGTAATAGCCCAGCCAAAAAAAAAAAAAAAAAAAAAAACATAGAAAGATCCAAATGTTAATCTTCAGTAGAATGAATAAATTTTAAATATAATCACACAATGGTTTATGCAGTAGTGAAAATTAATGTATAGCTGTAGGCAACAAAATGGATGAATCCAAAAGAGAATGTTAAGTGAAAATGTCTTAGAACTATGTCAAAGTGATACCAATTTTATAAAATGTAAAATCAAGCAAAACTAAACACTCTTGCCAAAAATGTTTAAGCTATGTATAAATCAAGCCTGAAGATCTGACTTCCATTTTACAGGAAATATAGGTATTAGATGTACAAGTTAACTGATACCTAATGGAAGCAATCAGGCAAATCTAGAAGATGGACATTTTGTAGGACAACTGGCCTGGTCTCTTCAGCAAGAAAGTATTATGGAGAAGAAAAGGTGGACTGTGGAGAGGAGAGGTTCTGGATTAAAGGAGATTTAAGAATGACCAATGTAATGTTTAGACCCAAATTAGATTAGCAATAGAAGACATTTTTATACAATTGAATAAATTTAAATATGAAGTAGGTATTAAGGAGTATTTTTGTTAGGTGTGATGACATTATGGTTAAATTAGAAAATTTATTTTTTTGTAGCTAGCTGCATGTGAATTTTAAGATGAAATGTCGTGATGTCAATACTTTACTGTAAAATACCTAAGCAAAAAAGGGGGTGGGATAAATTGTTAAGGAAGATCTTAACAATTGTTAAAACTAGGTGTAGAGTATATGGGTGAAAAATTTCATGATAAAAAGTAAAACAAGCAAAATGAAAATATATTCTTTCCTGTTACATCTATAAGACAACACTAAAAGATGGAAATGATAAACACTAAATTTGTTACTCTTTTGGAGGGCACATGGTATGGATAATAGTCTAGTTTTTAAGTAAAATAGTGGAATCATGGGTGTCCTTTTTTTAAAAAAAAAAGCTTTACTGAGTTATAATTTATATACTATAAGATTCACCCATTGTTAAGTATATAATTCAATAATTTATAATAAATTTAAAGAACTGTGCAACCATAACTGTAGTCTAAATTTAGAACATTTCTATCATCCCCCAAAATTCCCTTATATCCATTTGTAGTCAATTTCTACTCCACCTTCAGCCCCTGGCAACTGCTGATCTACTTTGTGTCCCTATAGATTTGCCTATTCTGGTATCTAATGTGAATGGACTCATACAACACGTATTCTTTCATATCTGGCTTTCACTTAGCGTAATGTTTTTGAGGTTTGTCTGTGTTATGTGTCAGTAATTCATCTCACTTTATTGTTGAATAGCATTCCATTGTATACATGTTATTTATTCCCCAGTTGATGGACATATGCTATCAACATTTGATACATGTCTTTGTGTGGAGATGTTTTCATTTCTCTTAGGTGGATACTTAGGAGTGAAATTGCTGGGTTGTAGGTAATTTATGTTTAACTTTTATTTAAGTGTCTTTTCAAGCTGTTTTCCAAAGTGGCTGTACTATTTATCATTCCCAACAATATATATGAGGGTTCTTCCAGTTTCTCCACATCCTTCTCAACACTTGATACTGTCTCTTGTTTTGATTATAGCCACACTAGTGGCTATGTGAGTGGCTGTCTCATTTTAACTTGCAATTCCGTAATGCCTAGAGATTTTGAACATCTTTTTATTTACTCATCAGCTATTCTTACATCTTATTTGGGGAAATGTCTGTTCATACCTTCTGCCCATTTTTATGTGTGTTGTCTTATTATTATTTTGTAAAATTCTGGATACAGGACCTCTATCAAATATATGACTTGCAAATATTCTCTCCCAGACTGTGACTTGCCTTCTTACTTTCTTAATGGTGTCTTTTGAAACAGAAAAATTTTTAATGTTGATGAAGTCTAGTTTATCAATTTTTTCTTTTATGGGTCATGATTTTGGTGTTCATTTAATAACTCTTTGTCTAACCCAAGGCCACAATGATTTATTCCAGAAGTTTTATGGTTTTAATTCTTCCTTTAAAGTCTATGATTCATTTTTTTCTTTTTTTCATTGTGGTAAAATGCACATAAAATTTACCATTTTAACCATTTTTAAGTGTACAGTTCAGCGGTATTAAGTACATTCACATTGTGCTGCCATCACCACCGTTCATCCCAATAACTCTTTTCATCTTGTAAAAGTGAAAATCTGTACCTATTAAACAATAACTCATTCTCCCCTCCGCCCCAACCCCTGGAAACCACCATTCTACTTTCTATGCCTTTGAGTACTTTTAAGTACCTAATATAAGTGGAATCATACATAAATATTTGTCTTATTGCGACTGACTTATTTCACTTACCATAATGTCCTTAAGTTTCATCTGTGTTATAGCATATTGCAGAATTTCCTTTGTTTTTAAGGCTAATAGTCCATTTTTTGTATATACCACATTTTGCTTATTCATTCATCCATTGTTGGTCACTTGGGTTGCTTCCATGTTTTAACTGTTGGGAATAATGCTGTGAACGTGGGTGTACAAATACCTCTTTGATACCCTGCTTTCAGTTCCTTTGGGAATATACCCAGAAGTAGAATTGCTGGATCATATGGTAATTCTATTTAAAATTTTTGAGGTACCCCATACTATTTTATACAGCAGCTATACCATTTTACATTCCCACCAACAGTGTGCAAGGGTTCCAGTTTTTCCACATCCTTGCAAACACTTGTTCTATTTTTTTTTTTTTTACAGTACCCATCCTAAAGGGTCTGAGGTAGCATCTCATTGTAATTTGATTTGCATTTCCCTAATGATTAGTGATGTTGATCATCTTTTCATGTGCTTATTGGCCATTCGTATATCTTCTTTGGAGAACTGTCTCTTCAAGTCCTTTGTCCATTTTTTAATTTGGTTGTTTGGTTGTTGTTGTTACTGAGTTTTAGAAGTCTCTGTATATTCTGGATATTAATCCCTTATCAGATATGTGATTCAAAGATATTTTTTTCCCATTCTGTGGGTTGACTTGGTCAAGTGTGTAATTTTTTCAGTATGCTGCTGAATCCTGTTTCCTAGTATTTTGTTGAGGATTTTTGCATTGATGTTCATAAGGGATATTAGTCCGTAGTTTTCTTGTAGTGTCTTTGTCTAGCTTGGATATCAGGGTTATGCTGGCCTCATAAAGTGAGTTAGGAAGTGTTTCTCCTCTCCAGTTTTTTAGAAGAGTTTGAGAAGGATTGATTTTAGTTCTTTAAATGTTTGGTAGGATTCACCAGTGACACCATCAGGTCCAGGGCTTTTCTTTGCTGTGAGATTTTTCATTACTGATTCAATCTCCGTACTAGTTTTAGGTCTATTTAGATTTTCTGTTATTTGTGATTTAGTCTTGGTAGGTTTTGTGTTTCTAGGAACTTGTCTATTTCATCTAGGTTATCCAATTTATTTGGTGTATACCTGTTTATAATACTCTCTTATAATGCTCACTTCTGTAGAATCAGTAGTAATGTCCCCATTTTCATTTCTGATTTTAGTAATTCGAGTCTTCTTTTTTTCATAGCTCATCTGGATGAAGATTTGTCAATTTTTAAAAATCTTTTTGAAGAACCAACTTTTGGTTTCATTGATTTTTCTCTATTATTTTTCTGTTCTCTGCTTTATCTCTATCATTTCCTTCCTTCTGCTAGCTTTGAATTTCGTTTGTTCTTTTCTAGTTCCTTAAGTTGTAAAGTTAAGTTCTTGATTTGAGATCTTTCTTGTTTTTTAAGGTAAGCATTTATAGCTATAAATTTCTCCTCTAGCACCATTTTCACTGTGTCCCGTAAGTTTTGGTATGTTGTGTTTTGGTTTTCACTTGTCTCTACATGATTGTCCTTGTGGTTTCTTCCTTGATCCTTTGGTTGGATAAAATTGTGTTGTTTAATTTCCACATTTTGTGAACTTTCCACTTTTCTCTACATTGTTGATTTCTAACTTCATCCGACTGTGGTCAGAGAAAATACTTTGTATGATATCTGTCTTTTAAAATCTATGGAGACTTAATTTGTGACCTAATGTGGGCTATCCTGGAAAATCTGTGTGCACTTAGAATGTGTATATTGTTGTTGCTTAGAGTGTTCTGCATGTATCTGTCAGATCGAATTGGTTTATTGTGTTAACTCCTCTATTTCCTTACCTGTGTCTGGTTGTTCTGTTCATTATTGTGAGTGGTTTATTGAAATCCCAAACTGTTATTGGAGAACTGTCTATTTCTCCCTTCAAACCTGTCAGTTTTTGCTTAATATATTTTTATGGTCTGTAGTTAGGTGTGTAAATGTTTATAATTATATTTTCTTGCTGTATTAAGCCTTTTATTAGTATATCCTGTCCTTCTTTATCTCTTGAAACTTTTTTTGATGTAAAGTCTGTTTTGTCTGATACTAGTATAGCCACTCTTGCTCTCTTTTGGTTATTATTTTCACATAGTGTATTTTTTCATCCCTCACTTTCAACCTGTTTGTGTCTTTGGATCTCAAGTGAGTCCCTTGGAGAGAGCATATACTTGGATCATGTATCTTTATACATTCTACCAATCTCTGTCTTTTGATTGGAGAGCTTAATCAGTTTCATTTGATGTAATTACTGATAAGGAGGTACTTCTTTTTTTTTTAGTTATAATTAACATAAAATATGTTAAGTTTCTCAGATTTAACATAGTGATTTGATATTTTTATGCATTGTGAAATGATCACTGCAATAAAACCAGTTACCTCCATTATCACACAAAGTTGTTTTTACAGTATTTTTTAAAATTTTATTTATTTATTTATTTTTGGCTGTGTTGGGTCTTCGTTGCTGCGCACGGGCTTTCTCTAATTGCAGCGAGTGGGGGCTACTCTTCGTTGCGGTGTGTGGGCTTCTTGTTGCAGTGGCTTCTCTTGTTGCGGAGCACAGGCTCTAGGCATGTGGGCTTCAGTAGTTGTGGCACGTGGGCTCAGTAGTTGTGGCTCGCGGGCTCTAGAGCGCAGGCTCAGAAATTGTGGGGCATGGGCTTAGTTGCTCTGTGGCATGTGGGATCTTCCCGGACCAACGCTCGAACCCATGTACCCTGCATTGGGAGGTGGATTCTTAACTGCTGTGCCACCAGGGAAGTCCCCTGTTTTTACAGCATTATTGACTACATTCCCCATGTGTACGTTACATCCCTGTGACTTATTTATCTTACAGTTAGAAGTTTGTACATCTTAATTCATTTAGCCTATTTCATCCGTCCCCCTCCCCTAATCTGGCACCTGCCACTTTGTTCTCTGTATCTATAAGTATGTTTGTTTTGTTTTTTAGATTCCACTTATAAGTGAAATCATATGGCACTTGTTTCCCTCTGTCGGACTCATTTCACTTAGCATGATACAAGGAGGAACTTCTGTCATTGTGCTATTTATTTTTTATATGCCTTATAGGTTTTTTGTCTCTCATTTCCTGCATTACTGTTTTCTTTTGTGTTTAGTTGATTTTTTGTAGTGAAATATTTTAAATTCCTTTCCTGTTTCCTTTTGTGTATATTCTCTAGCTATGTTCTTTGTGATTACCTTGGGGATTACATTTAACATTCTAAAGTTATAACACTAATTTGAATTTATAGCAGCTTAACTTCAGTAACATACAAAAATTATTCCTTTACACTGCTGTCCCCACCCCTTTCAGTTTCTTTTAATTGAAGTATAGTTGATTTACAATGTTTCAGGTGTATAGCAAACTGATTCAGTTATATGTGTATATACATACACACACATATATTTCAGATTCTTTTCCATTATAGGTTATTACAAGATACTGAATATAGTTCCCTGTGCTATACAGTAGGTCCTTACTGTTTTTTCTGTTTTATGTATAGTAGTGTGTATCTGTTAATCCCAAATCCCTAATTTATCCCTTTCCCCCTTTCCCCTTTGGTAGCCTTACGTTTGTTTTCTATGTGAGTCTATGTCTGTTTTGTAACTTCCTTTATATAATTTTTTTAAGATTCCACATATAAGTGATATCATTTGTCTTTCTCTGTCTGACTTACTTCACTTAGTATGATAATCTCTGGGTCCATCCATGTTGCTGCAAATGGCATTATCTCATTGTTCTTTTATGGCTGAGTAATTTTCCTGTGTATGTGTGTATGTGTGTATCTTCTTTATCCATTCATCCGAAGATGGACATTTAGGTTGCTTCCATGTCTTGGCTATTGTAAATAGTATTGCTCTGAACATTGGGGTGCATGTATGTATTCAAACTAGAGTTTTCGTCTTTTCTGGATATATGCCTAGGAATGGGCTTGCTGGATCATATGATAACTCTATTTTTTGTTTTTTAAGGAACCTCCATACTGTTCTCCATAGTGGCTGCACCAGTTTACATTCCCACCATCAGTGTAGGAGGGTTCCCTTTTCTCCATACCCTCTCCAGCATTTCTTTGTAGACTTTTTGATGATGGCCATTCTGAACAGCGTGAGGTGATAACTTATTGTAGTTTTGACTTGCATTTCTCTAATAATTAGTGGTGTTCAGCATCTTTTCGTGTGCCTGTTGGCCATCTCTATGTCTTCTTTGGAGAAATGTTTATTTAGGTCTTCTGCCCAATTTTTGATTTTTTTTTTAATTGAGCTGTTTTTATATTTTGGAAATTAATACCTTTGTTGGTTACATCGTTTGCAAATATTTTTACCCAGTCCATAGGTTGTCTTTTTGTTTTGTTTATGGTTTCCTTTGCTGTGCAAAGCTTATAAGTTTAATTGGGTTCCATTTGTTTATTTTTGTTTTTATTTCCATTACTGTAAGAGGCGGATCCAAAAAGATATTGCTGTGATCTACGTCAAAGAGTGTTCTGCCTATGTTTTCCTCTAGGAGTTTTATAGTATCTGGTCTTTAATCATTTTGAGTTTATTTTTGTGTATTGTGTTAGAGAATGTTCTGATTTCATTCTTTTATATGTAGGTGTCCAGCTTTTCCAGCATGACTTATTGAAGAGACTGTCTTTTCTCCATTGTATATTCTTGCCTTCTTTGTCATAGATTAATTGACCATAGCTGTGTGGGTTTATTTCTGGTCTTTCTATCCTGTTCCATTGATCTATATTTCTGTTTCTGTGCTAGTACTATACTGTTTTGATTACAGTAGCTTTGTAATATAGTTTGAAGTCAGGGAGCCTGATTCCTCCCCATCTCCATTTTTCTTTCTCAAGATTGCTTTAATTATCCTGGGTCTTTCATGTTTCCATAAAAAGTAAAAAAATTTTTGTTCCAGTTCTGTGAAAAATGTCATTGGTAATTTGATAGGAATTGAATTGAATCTGTAGGTTGCCTTGGGTAGTATAGTCATTTTGACAATATTGATTCTTCCAATCCAAAAACACAGTATATCTTTCCATTTGTTTGTGTCATCTTTGATTTCTTTCATCAGCGTCTTATAGTTTCTGGAGTACAGGTCTTTTGCCTCCATAAGTAGGTTTATTTCTAGGTATTTTATTCTTTTTGATAGTGGTAAATGAGATTGTTTCCTTAATTTCTGTTTCTCACCTCTTGTTGTTAGTGTATAGAAATACAACAGATTTCTGTGTATTAATTTTGCATCCTGAAACTTTACTGAATTCATTGATGAGTTCTGGTCATATTTTGGTGGCATCTTTAGGATTTTCTATGTATAGTATCATGTCATCTGCAAACAATGACAGTTTAACTTCTTCTTTTCCCATTTGGATACCTTTTATTTATTTTTTTCCTCTGATTGTTGTGGCTAGGACTTCCAAAACTATGTTGAATAAAAGTGGTGAGAGTGGACATCTTTGTCTTGTTTCTGATCTTAGAGGAAATGCTTTCAGCTTTTCACTGTTGAGTATGATGTTAGCTGTGTGTTCGTCATATATGGCCTTTATTATGTTGAAGTGTGTTCCCATTGTGCCTACTTTCTGGAGAGTTTTTAATCATAAATGGATGTTGAATTTTATCAGAAGCTTTTTCTGCATCTATTGAGATGATCATATGGTTTTTATTCTTCAAGTTGTTAATGTGGTGCATCAAACTGATTGATTTGTGGATATTGAAAAATCATTGCATCCCTGTGATAAATCCCACTTGATCATGGTGTATGACCCTTTAATGTGTTGTTGGATTCAGTTTACTAGTATTTTGTTGAGGATTTTTGTGTCTACGTTCATCAGTGATATTGGTCTGTAATTTTCTTTTTTTGTGATATCTTTGTCTGATTTTGGTATCAGGGTGATGGTGACCTCATAGAATGAGTTTGAAAGTGTTCCTTCCTCTGCAGTTTTTTGGAATAGTTTCAGAAGAATAGGTTTTAACTCTTCTCTAAATGTTTCATAGAATTCGTCTGTGAAGCCATCTGGTCCTGGACTTTTTTTGTTGAGGGTTTTAAAATCAGTTTCCATTTCAGTACTTGTGACTGGTCTGTTCATATTTTCTATTTCTTCCTGTTTCAGTCTTGAAGATTGTATAACACCTTTCTAAGAATTTGTCCATTTCTTCTAGGGTGTCCATTTTTATTGGCATATA
Organism: Eubalaena glacialis; assembly: GCF_028564815.1. Taxonomy (NCBI): domain Eukaryota; kingdom Metazoa; phylum Chordata; class Mammalia; order Artiodactyla; family Balaenidae; genus Eubalaena; species Eubalaena glacialis. Next base: position 83,892,055 of record NC_083724.1, on the reverse strand, counting down.
GTTGCTTGTAGTAGTCTGTCATGGTCCTTCCTATTTCTGTGGTGTCGGTTGTAACTTCTCCTTTTTCATTTCTGGTTTTATTGATTTGGGCCTTCTCCCTTTTTTGCTTGATGAGTCTAGCTAAAGGTTTATCAATTTCATTTATCTTTTCAAAGAACCAGTTTTAGTTTTGTTGATCTTTTCTACTGTTTTTTCAGTCTCTGTTTCATTTATTTCTGCTCTGATTTTTATGATTCCTTTCCTTCTATTTACTTTGGGCTTTCTTTGTTCTTCTTTCTGAAGTTGCTTTAGATGTAATGTTAGGTTATTTATTTGAGATTTTTCTTGTTTTCTGAGATAAGCTTGTATAGCTATAAATTTCCCTCTTAGAACTGCTTTTGCTGCATCCCGTAGGTTTTGGATCGTGTGTTTTTGTATGTGTGTGGTTTTTTAAAAAAATTTATTTTAATTAATTAATTTAGGCTGTGTTGGGTCTTCATTGCTGTGCTCAGGCTTTCTCTAGTTGCGGAGAGCAGGGGCTGCTCTTTGTTGCGGAGCGTGGGCTTCTCATTGCGGTGGCTTCTCTTGTTGCAGAGCACGGGATCTAGGCACGCGGGCTTCAGTAGTTGTGGCTCATGGGCTCTAGAGCACAGGGTCAGTAGTTGTGGCGCACAGACTTAGTTGCTCCGCAGCATGTAGGATCTTCCCGAACCAGGGCTCGAACCCGTGTCCCCTGCATTGGCAGGCGGATTCTTAACCACTGCACCACCAGGGAAGTCCCTGGATCGTTGTGTTTTCATTGTCATTTGTCTCTAGGTATTTTTTGATTTCCTCTGTGACTTCTGTGATCCATTGGTTGTTTAGTATCATATTGTTTAGCCTCCAAGTGTTTGTGTTTTTTGCAGTTTTTTGTTATAGTTGATTTCTAATCTCATAGCATTGTGGTTAGAAAACACGCTTGATGCTATTTCAGTTTTCTTAAAGGCTTGCTTTGTGGCCCAGCATGCGATCTATTCTGGAGAATGTTCCATGTGCACTTGAAAAGAATGTGTTTTCTGCTGCTTTTGGATGGAATGCTCTATAAATATCAATTAAGTCCATTTGGTCTAAGGTATCATTTTAGGCCTCTGTATTGTCATTGATTTTCTCTCTGGGTGATCTATTGATGTAAGTGAGGTGTTAAAGCCCCCCACTATTATTGTGTTACTGTTAATTTCTTCTTTTATTACTGTTAACATTTGCCTTGTATATTGAGGTGCTCCTATGTTGGATGCATATATTTACAATTGTTGTATCTTCTTCTTGGATTGATCCCTCGATCATTATGTATCGTCCTTCTTTGTCTCTTGTAACAGTCTTTATTTTATTTTATTTATTTTTTAACATGTTGATTGGAGTATAATTGCTTTACAATGTTGTGTTAGTTTCTGCTGTATAACAAAGTGAATCAGCTATCCATGTACACATATCCCCATATCTCTTCCCTTTTGCATCTCCTTCCCACCCTCCCTATCCCACCCCTCTAGGTGGTCACAAAGCACCAAGCTGGTCTCCCTGTGCTATGCAGCTGCTTCCCACTAGCTATCTGTTTTACATTTGGTAGTGTATATATGTCAGTGCCACTCTCTCACTTCGTCCCAGCTTACCTTTCCCCACCCCTGTGTCCTCAAGTCCATTCTCTACATCTGTGTCTTTATTCCTGTCCTGCCCCTAGGTTCATTAGAACCATTTTTCTTTTTAGATTCCATATATATGTGTTAGCTTATGGTATTCGTTTTTCTCTTTCTGATTTACTTCACTCTGTATGACAGACTCTAGGTCCATCCACCTCAGTACAAATACCTCAATTTCGTTTCTTTTTATGGCTGAGTAATATTCCACTATATACGTGCCACATCTTCTTTATCCATTCTTCCATCGATGGACACTTAGGTTACTTCCATGTCCTGGCTATTGTAAATAGTGCTGCAGTGAACATTGTGGTACATGACTCTTTTTGAATTATAGTTTTCTCAGGGTGTATGCCCAGTAGTGGGATTGTTGGGTCATATGGTAGTTCTATTTTAAGTTTTTTAAGGAACCTCCATACTGTTCTCCATAGTGGCTGTATTAATTTACATTGCCACCAACAGTGCAAGAGGGTTCCCTTTTCTCCACACCCTCTCTAGCATTTATTGTTTGTAGATATTTTGATGATGGCCATTCTGACTGGTGTGAGGTGATACCTCATTGTAGTTTTGATTTGCATTTCTCTAATGATGAGTGATGTTGAGCATCCTTTCGTGCGTTTGTTGGAAATCTGTATATCTTCTTTAGAGAAATGTCTATTTAGGTCTTCCACCCATTTTTGGATTGGGTTGTTTGTTTTTTTGATGTTGAACTGCATGAGCTGCTTGTATATTTTGGAGATATACAAGCAACTTTGTCAGTTGCTTTGTTTGCAAGTATTTTCTGCCATCCTGAGGGTTGTCTTTTCGTCTGTTTATGGTTTCCTTTACTGTGCAAAAGCTTTTAAGTTTCATTAGGTCCCATTTGTTTATTTTTGTTTTTATTTCCATTTCTCTAGGAGGTGGATCAAAAAGGATCTTGCTGTGATTTATGTCGTAGAGTGTTCTGCCTATGTTTTCCTCTAAGAGTTTTATAGTGTCTGGACTTACGTTTAGCTCTTTAATCCATTTTGAGTTTATTTTTGTCTATGGTGTTAAGAAGTGTTCTAATTTCATTCTTTTACATGTAGGTGTCCAGTTCTCCCAGCACCACTTATTGAAGAGGCTGTCTTTTCTCCATTGTATATTCTTGCCGCCTTTATCAAAGATAAGGTGACCATATGTGTGTGAGTTTATCTCTGGGCTTTCTATCCTGTTCCATTGATCTATATTTCTGTTTTTGTGCCAGTACCATACTGTCTTGATTACTGTAGCTTTGTAGTATAGTCTGAAGTCCAGGGGCCTGATTCCTCCAGGTCCGTTTTTCTTTCTCAAGATTGCTTTGGCTATTCGGGGTCTTTTGTGTTTCCGTACAAATTGTGAAATTTTTTGTTCTAGTTCTGTGAAAAATGCCATTGGTCGTTTGATAGGGATTGCATTGAATCTGTAGATTGCTTTGGGTAGTATAGTCATTTTCACAATGTTGATTCTTCCAATCTAAGAACATGGTCTATCTCTCCATCTGTTTCCGTCATCTTTAATTTCTTTCATCAGTGTCTTATAGTTTTCTGCATACAAGTCTTTTGTCTCCTTAGGTAGGTTTATTCCTAGGTGTTTTATTCTTCTTGTTGCAATAGTAAATGGGAATGTTTCCTTATTTTCTCTCTCAGATTTTTCATCATTAGTGTATAGGAATGCAAGAGATTTCTGTGCATTAATGTTCTATCCTGCTGCTTCATTAAATTAATTGATTAGCTCTAGTAGTTTTCTGGTAAAGTCTTTAGGATTCTCTATGTATAGTATGTCATCGGCAAACAGTGACAGTTTTACTTCTTCTTTTCTGATTTAGATTCCATTTATTTCTTTTTCTTCTGTGATTGCTGTGGCTAAAACTTCCAAAACTATGTTGAATAATAGTGGTGAGAGTGGGCAGCCTTCTCTTGTTCTTGATCTTAGCGGAAAGGGTTTCAGTTTTTCACCATTGAAAACGAAGTTGGCTGTGGGTTTGTCATATATGGCCTTTATTATGTTGAGGTAGGTTCCCTCTATGCCTACCTTCTGGAGAGTCTTTCTCATAAATGGGTGTTGAATTTTGTCAAAAGCTTTTTCTGCATCTGTTGAGATTTTCATATGGTTTTTATACTTCAATTTGTTAATATGGTGTATCACATTGATTGATTTGCGTATATTGAAGAATCCTTGCAGTCCTGGGATGAACCCCAGTTGCTCATGGTGTATGACCCTTTTAATGTGCTGTTGGATTCTGTTTGCTAGTATCTTGTTGAGGATTTTTGCATCTGTGTTCATCAGTGATATTGGCCTGTAGTTTTCTTTTTTTGTGACATCTTTGTCTGGTTTTAGTGTCAGGGTGATGGTGGCCTTGTAGAATGAGTTTGGGAGTGTTTCTCCCTCTGCTATATTCTGGAAGAGTTTGAGAAGGATAGGTGTTAGCTGTTCTCTAAATGTTTGGTAGAATTCACCTGTGAAGCCATCTGGTCCTGGACTTTTGTTTGTTGGGAGAGTTTTAATCACAGTTTCAGTTTCAGTGCTTGTGATTGGTCTGTTCATATTTTCTATTTCTTCCTGGTTCAGTCTTGGAAGGTTGTGCTTTTCTAAGAATTTGTCCATTTCTTCCAGGTTGTCCATTTTATTGGCATAGAGTTGCTTGTAGTAATCTCATGATCCTTTGTATTTCTGCAGTGTCAGTTGTTACTTCTCCTTTTTCATTTCTAATTCTGTTGATTTGAGTCTTCTCCCTTTTTTTTTTCTTGATGATTCTGGCTAATGGTTTATCAATTTTGTTTATCTTCTCAAAGAACCAGCTTTTATTTTTATTGATCTTTGCTATTGTTACCTTCATTTCTTTTTCATTTATTTCTGACCTGATCTTTATGATTTCTTTTCTTCTGCTAACTTTGGGGTTTTTTTTTTCTTCTTTCTCTAATTGCTTCAGGTGTAAGGTTAGGTTGTTTATTTGAGATGTTTCTTGTTTCTTGCAGTAGGATTGTATTGCTGTAAACTTCCCTCTTAGAACTGCTGTGCTGCATCCCATAGGTTTTGGGTCATTATGTTTTCATTGTCATTTGTTTCTAGGTATTTTTGGATTTCCTCTTTGATTTCTTCAGTGATCTCTTGGTTATTTAGTAGTCTGTTGTTTAGCCTCCACGTGTTGGTATTTTTTACAGTTTTTTTCCTGTAATTGAAATCTAGTCTCATAGTGTTGTGGTCGGAAAAGATTCTTGATACGATTTCAATTTTCTTAAATTTACAAAGGCTTGATTTGTGACCGAAGATATAATCTATCCTGGAGAATGTTCCATGAGCGCTGGAGAAGTAAGTGTATTCTGTTGTTTTTGGATGGAATGTCCTATAAATATCAATTAAGTCTTTCTTGCCTAATGTATCATTTAAAGCTTGTGTTTCCTTATTTATTTTAATTTTGGATGATCTGTCCATTGGTGAAAGTGGGGTGTTATAAAGTCCCCTACTATGATTGTGTTACTGTCGATTTCCCCTTTTATGGCTGTTAGCATTTGCCTTATGTATTGAGGTCCTCCTATGTTAGGTGAATAAATGTTTACAATTGTTATATCTTCTCTTGGATTGATGCCTTGATCATTATGTGGTGTCCTTCTTTGTCTCTTGTAACAGTCTTTACTTTAAAGTCTATTTTGTCTGATGTATTGTTATTCCAACTTTCTTTTGATTTGCATTAGCATGGAGTACCTTTTTCCATTCCCTCACTTTCAGTCTGTATGTGTCTCGAGATCTGAAGTGGGTCTCTTATAGACAACATATATATGGGTCTTGTTTTTGTATCTATTCAGGAAGTCTATGTCTTTTGGTTGGAACATTTTATCCGTTTACATTTAAGGTAATTATCAATATGTATGTTCTTATTGCCATTTTGTTAATTGTTTTGGATTTGTTTTTGTAGATATTTCCCCCCTTTCTTCTTTTGTTCTCTTCTCTTGTGATTTGATGACTTTATATTTAGTATTGTATTTGTATTCCTTTTTCTTATTTGTGTGTATATCTGTTATAGATTTTTGGTTGGTGTTTACCAGAAGGTTTTTGTATAGCAGTGTATGTATATACGTGATTGTTTCAAGTAGCTTAACCCTTAATTTCAAATGCCTTTTAAATACCTTGCATTTGTATTCTCCTCCCCTCATGATTACTGTTTTTTATATCATATTTTATGTCTAATTGTTTTGTGCATTCCTTAACTGCTTATTGTGGATACAGATGATTTTACTACTTTTGTCTTTAAATCTCCCTACAGGCTTGGTGTGTGGATGATTTCTTACCTTTACCATATGTTTGCCTTTACCAGTGAGCCTTTTCATTCTGTAATTTTCTTGTTTCTAGTTGTGGCCTTTTCATTTTTGCCTAGATAAGTTCCTTTAACGTTTGTTGTAAAGCTGGTTTGGTGGTGCGGAATTCCTTCAGTTTTTGTTTGTCTGTAAAGCCTTTGACTTCTCTGTCAAATCTGAATGAGAGCCTTGCTGGGTAGAGTATTTTGGTTGTAGGTTTTTCCTTTTCATCACCTTAAATATATCATTGCTACTCCCTTCTGTCCTGCAGAGTTTCTGCTGAAAAATCAGCTGATAACCGTATGGGAATTCACTTGTATGTTATTTTTTGCTTTTCCCTTGCTGCTGTTAGTATACTCTCTTTATCTTTAATTTTTGTCATTTTAATTACAGTTTATCTTGGTGTATTCCTCTTTGGGTTAATCTTGTATGAGACTCTCTGTGCTTCCTGGACTTGGGTGACTGTTTACTTTTCAAGGGAGTTTTTTAGCCATTATCTCTTCAAATATTTTCTCGTGCCCTTTCTCTCTTCTTCTGGGACCCCTGTAATGTGAATATTAGTGCTTTTGATGTTGTCCAGGAGGTCTCTTAAACTGTCTTCACTTCTTTTCATTCTTTTTTCTTTTTTACTGTTCAGTGGCAGTGATTTCACTGATCCATTCTTCTGAAGTATTTAGTTTACTATTGAGTCCTTCTAGTGTATTTTTCATTTCAGTTATTGTATTCTTCATCTCTGTTTGGTTTTTCTTTATGGTTTTGTAGCTGTTTGTTAAAAACTTCTGACTTCTTGCTCTGTGCATCCATTCTCCTCCCGAGTTCTTGGATCTTCTTTATGATCATTACTTTGAACTCTTTCTCGGGTAGATTACCTATCTCCAGTTCACTTAGTTCTTCTTCTGGGGTTTTATTTTGTTCCTTTGTCTGGAACATATTCCTCTGCTGCCTCATTTTGTCTACGTTGCTATTCATATCTCTATGTATGTGATAGGTCAGCTCTGATTCTTGACCTAGGAGAAGTGGCCTTCTGTAGGAAGCATCCTGTGTGTCCCCACTGTGCACTCCCCTCTTGGCACCCAAGCTGTGTGCTCTAGGGCTTCCCACTAAGAGAGCTGTGTGGTCCTTCTTTTGCAGCAGGCTCACTATGTGAGCAGTCTGGTAGCCTTCATTGGCCCCTAGTCTGCTTAGTTGCTAGGCCCTGCCTTGTGCAGATGCTGTTGGCTGCTGTTTAGCAGGGCCTGGTCATAAAGTGGCTGGATTGGATGTAGAGTCCTAGGGAGCCCTGGGGCTAATACTGGCTTACTGGTGGGCAGAGTCAGGGTCCTAAAGACTCTGTGGCTGTTGCCAGTCCACCGTTGCCAGATCCTGTGGTTAGTGCTGGAATACTGGCAGGCAGAGCTTGTCCTAGAGTCTGGCTGTAGGGCCCAGGGATCTCAGAGCTCATTTCAGATTGTTTGGGGGAGGCAATTCCTGATACAGTTTTTGGGTCCAGGGTGTCCCAGAGGTTGCTTTGGCCAGCTAGTAGGCAGGGTCAGGGCCTGGCTGGTCCCAGGGTTGGGTCTGGCCTGCATTGCAGGATCGTAGTTTTCTTACTTCTGGTGTTTGCCCTCTGGTGAGGCTAATCTAGAGCTTGTGCAGGCTTGCTGGTGGGAGGGGCCGATGCCTGGCCATTGGTGAGTGGAGCTGGGTCTCGGCCCTCTGGTGGGCAGGGCCATATCTAGGGGCATGTTTAGAGGCAGCTGTGGGCTCAGGAAGTCTTCAGGCAGCCTGTTTGTTGATGCCTGGGGCTGTGTCCCTGCCCAGTTAGTTGTTTGGCCTGAGGTGTCCTAGCACTGTAGCCTGCAGGCTGTTGGGTGGTGCCAGGTCTTGGAGCTAATGAGCCCAGATGTCAGCCCCCGTAGCAGCAGTGTTCACACAGCTGAATGTTCCCCAGTATGTCTGTCACCAGTGTCTGTGTCCCCAGGGTGAACCGCATCCACCCCCACCTTTCCAGGAGACTCTCCAAGACCAGCAGGTAGATGTACTCCTGTCAAATTACTGCTTTTGCCCTGGGCCCCGGTGTGCATGAGATTTTGTATGTAACCTTTAAGAGTGAAGTCTCTATCACCCCCAGTCCTGTGGGGCTCCTGCAGTTAAGCCCCACTGACCTTCAAAGCCGAATGCTCTGGGGGCTTGTCTTCACAATGCTGGACCCCTGGGCTGGGGGGCCTGACTTGGGGCTCAGAATTCTCATTCCTGTGGGAGAACCTTTGCAGTATAGTTATTCTCCAGTTTTTGGGTTGCCCACCTTGGGGGGGTATGGGATTTGACTATGTCACGAGTCCACCCCTCCCACCCATCTCATTATGTCTTTAGTTGTAGAAGATCTTTCCTGGTAGGTTCTAGTCTTCTTCATCAGTGGTTGTTCTGCAGATAGTTGTGAAGTTGGTGTGCTTGTGAGAGGAGGTGAGCTCTTGGTCTCTGTACTCTGCCGTCTTGATCACTCTTCCCTTTCAGTTGCTGATGTCACAAAATTACATCTTTATGCATTGCATGCCCCAAAACATAAACTGATAATTATTTTAAGTGCATTAGTCTTTCAAGTTATGTAGAAAACAAGATTTGGAGTTACAAATCAAAGTTACGTTAATGTTAGCATTTACACTAATAATTGTTTTTGTTCCTTTAAACATATTAGTCTCTTAAATCATGTAGAAAACAAAAAGTACAGTCACATGCCATTGTTACAATAATACTTGCTTTTATAATTACCCTTTATTGAGATGTTTATTTCCCCATGTGGCTTTGAGTTACTGTCTAATGTTCTTTCTTTTTACCTTCCCAGCACTACCGTGAGTATTTCTTGCAGGGCAGGTCTAGTGGTCACAAACTCCCTCAGATTTTGTTTTTCTGGGAATGTCTTGATTTCTCACTCACTTTTGAAGGAGTGTTTTGCCACATATAACATTCTTGGTTGAAAGGTTTTTTTCTTTTAGTATTTTTAATATTTCAGCCCATTGTCTTCTGGCCTTCAAAGTTTCTGATGAGAAAACTGCTTATGATCTTATTGAGGATCCCTTGTATATGATGATTTGCTTCCTTTTGCTGCTTTTATGATTTTATTTTGTCATTGTCTTTTTTTTTTTTTTAATTGGCTGCGTCAGGTCTTCGTTGCAGTGCGCGGGCTTCTCTCTAGTTGTGGCATGCGGGTTTTTTCTCTCTAGTTGTGGCGCATGGGCTCCAGAGCACGTTGGCTCTGTAGTTGTGGTGTGCGGGCTCCAGAGCATGTGGGCTCTATATTTTGTGGCACGTGGACTCTCTCTAGTTGAGGTGCGTGGGCTCAGTAGTTGTGGCGCGTGGGCTTAGTTGCCCCACGGCGTGTGGTATCTTAGTTCCCCCAACCAGGGATTGAACCTGTGTCCCCTGCAGTGGAAGGGGGATTCTTTACCACTGGACCACCAGGGAAGTCCCTTGTCATTGTCTTTTGAAAATTTATTATAATGTGACTTGCTGTGGGTCTTTTTTTGAGTCCATCTTACTTGGAGTTCTTTAAGCTTCTTGAATGTTTATAGTCATGTCTTTCATCAGAGTTGGGAAGTTTTTAGCCATTATTTCTTCAGATATTCTCTCTGCCCCTTTCTATCTCTTTTCTTCTTCTAAGCCTCCCACAATTTGTATGTTGGCCTGCTTGATGGTGTCCCACAGGTCCCTTAGGCTCGGTTTGCTTTTCTTCAATCTTTTTTCTTTCTGTTCCTCAGCCTAGATAATTTCTGTTGTCCTATCTTTAAGTTTACTGATTCTTTCTTCTGCCTGCTCAACTATGCCTTTCAGTCACTCTAGTGAATGTGTTGTTTCAGTTATTGTACTTTTTAGCTCCAGAATTTCCTTTTGGCATCTCTTTAGGTTTCTTTTTTTAATCCCTAATTATATTTCCATTTTGTCCACACATTGTTTTCTTGATTTTCTCCACATCTTCCTTTAAATCTTTGAGCATCTTTAAGACAGTTGAGTTGTTTTAAAGTCTTTGTCTAATACAACTGCCATAAATACGTCTTTTTCAGGAACAGTTTCTATAGATTTCTTTTTACTTTCAATGGGTTATACTTTCCTGTTTCTTTGTATGCCTTGTGATTTTTTGTTGAATATGAGACATTTGAGTCTAGTAATATGGTAACTCTGGAAATCAGATTCTCCTCCTTCCTCAAGGATTGGTGTTTTTATTACTGTTTTGGGGTTTTTTGTTTTTTGTTTTTTTTTTGATTGTTGTAAACTTAATGTCTTAGGTCTTTTCATAGCCTTTCGTTGGGCATTCATAGTCACTTTCTAATTTTCCCCTTACAGGCAGTTGTTTTTGAATGGCCTATTTTTTTTTTTATATATATATATTTTTTTTTTTTTCACACACACTGTATTTTATTTTTACAAGAGATAGACTGACACCAAGCATTGTACATGGATGACCACAACAAAAGCAACAATGATTGCAATTACCAAACATGAAACACACTCATACTATGTCATAATATTGACATTCAGTCCAGTAATCCTCCACTGCAACAGCTCCTTTACTTTGCAGTGAAAATTGATTTGTATATTCTTTGCCTCTGAGTTCTTGTGGGATTTTTTCTTTTTTTAAATTCAACCAGAAAGTCACAAAAATTATACTCATCCTCATCAGTTCACTCAGTCCCATGTAATTAATTTTTTTTTTTTCATCTTGATCTTTTGTTAGCACTTTTATGAGTTCATCAGTTTTTCATTAGAGTTCTGAAAATGCTTATTCATTCAGTTCAGCAGTACAGTCAGGTACCAGAAACCTGTACTTGTCAGAGTCTTTTCCATGAATTTCCTGAAGATGAAACCCTTTTATAGGAACATATTAACAAAAGCATCACAGTACACCCAGAACTGTCTGTAAATGACAAAAGACTTAAAAATGACCACGGTTAAAGATTTGATGAAAGTTCATAATAATGCAGTTGACAAGAAAATTAGTTATTTCTGAGATATACATTTTAAAGTAATAACTAGGATTATGACTTATAACATTATACCAGAACATTTTAGAAATTTCATGTAATGTCTGAAACATTTATATTAACATATTTCCATACAAATAACCCAATGAAAGTTTAGTATTAGTTGTTTTGTTTGTTTGTTTATACTGCAGGTTCTTATTAGTCATCAACCTTATACACATCAGTGTATACATGTCAATCCCAATCGCCCAATTCAGCACACCACTATCCCCACCCCACCGCAGTTTTCCCCCCTTGGTGTCCACATGTCTGTTCTCTACATCTGTGTCTCAACTTCTGCCCTGCAAACCGGCTCATCTGCACCACTTTTCTAGGTTCCACATACATGCGTTAATATACAATATTTGTTTTTCTCTTTCTGACTTACTTCACTCTGTATGACAGTCTCTAGATTCATCCACGTCTCAACAAATGACTCAATTTCGTTCCTTTTTATGGCTGAGTAATATTCCATTGTATATATGTACCACAACTTCTTTATCCATTCGTCTGTTGATGGGCATTTAGGTTGCTTCCATGACCTGGCTATTGTAAATAGTGCTGCAATGAACATTCGGGTGCATGTGTCTTTTTGAATTACGGTTTTCTCTGGGTATATGCCCAGTAGTGGGATTGCTGGGTCATATGGTAATTCTATTTTTAGTTTTTTAAGGAACCTCCATATTGTTCTCCATAGTGGCTGTATCAATTTATATTCCCACCAACAGTGCAAGAGGGTTCCCTTTTCTCCACACCCTCTCCAGCATTTGTTGTTTGTAGATTTTCTGATGATGCCCATTCTAACTGGTGTGAGGTGATACCTCATTGTAGTTTTGATTTGCATTTCTCTAATAATTAGGGATGTTGAGCATCTTTTCATGTGCTTCTTGGCCGTCTGTATGTCTTCTTTGGAGAAATGTCTATTTAGGTCTTCTGCCCATTTTTGGATTGGCTTGTTTGTTTCTTTAATATTGAGCTGAATGAGCTGTTTATATATTTTGGAGATTAATCTTTTGTCCGTTGATTCGTTTGCAAATATTTTCTCCCATTCTGAGGGTTGTCTTTTCGTCTTGTTTATGGTTTCCTTTGCTGTGCAAAAGCTTTGAAGTTTCATTAGGTCCCATTTGTTTATTTTTGTTTTTATTTCCATTACTCTAGGAGGTGGATCAAAAAAGATCTTGCTGTGATTTATGTCAAAGAGTGTTCTTCCTATGTTTTCCTCTAAGAGTTTTATAGTGTCCAGTCTTACATTTAGGTCTGTAATCCATTTTGAGTTTATTTTTGTGTATGGTGTTAGGGAGTATTCTAATTTCATTCTTTTACATGTAGCTGTCCAGTTTTCCCAGCACCACTTATTGAAGAGACTGTCTTTTCTCCATCGTATATCTTTGCCTCCTTTGTCATAGATTAGTTGACCATAGGTGCGTGGGTTTATCTCTGGGCTTTCTATCTTGTTCCATTGATCTATGTTTCTGTTTTTGTGCCAGTACCATATTGTCTTGATTACTGTAGCTTTGTAGTATAGTCTGAAGTCAGGGAGTCTGATTCCTCCAGCTCCGTTTTTTTCCCTCAAGACTGCTTTGGCTATTCGGGGTCTTTTGTGTCTCCATACAAATTTTAAGATGATTTTTTCTAGCTCCGTAAAAAATGCCATTGGTAATTTGATAGGGATTGCATTGAATCTGTAGATTGCTTTGGGTAGTATAGTCATTTTCACAATGTTGATTCTTCCAATCCAAGAACATGGTATATCTCTCCATCTGTTGGTATCATCTTTAATTTCTTTCATCAGTGTCTTATAGTTTTCTGCATACAGGTCTTTTGTCTCCCTAGGTAGGTTTATTCCTAGGTATTTTATTCTTTTTGTTGCAATGGTAAATGGGAGTGTTTCCATAATTTCTCTTTCAGATTTTTCATCATTAATGTATAGGAATGCAAGAGATTTCTGTGCATTAATTTTGTATCCTGCAACTTTACCATATTCATTAATTAGCTCTAGCAGTTTTCTGGTGGCAGTTTTAGGATTCTCTATGTATAGTATCATGTCATCTGCAAACAGTGACAGTTTTACTTCTTCTTTTCCAATTTGTATTCCTTTTATTTCTTTTTCTTCTCTGATTGCCATGGCTAGGACTTCCAGAACTATGTTGAATAATAGTGGTGAGAGTGGACATCCTTGTCTCGTTCCTGATCTTAGAGGAAATGCTTTCAGTTTTTCACCGTTGAGAATGATGTTTGCTGTGGGTTTGTCATATATGGCCTTTATTATGTTGAGGTAGGTTCCCTCTATGCCTACTTTCTGGAGAGTTTTTATCATAAATGGGTGTTGAATTTTGTCAAAAGCTTTTTCTGCATCTATTGAGATGATCATATGGTTTTTATTCTTCAATTTGTTAATATGGTGTATCACATTGATTGATTTGTGTATATTGAAGAATCCTTGCATCCCTGGGATAAATCCCACTTGATCATGGTGTATGATCCTTTTAATGTGTTGTTGGATTCTGTTTGCTAGTATTTTGTTGAGGATTTTTGCATCTATATTCATCAGTGATATTGGTCTGTAATTTTCTTTTTTTGTAGTGTCTTTGTCTGGTTTTGGTATCAGGGTGATGGTGGCCTCATAGAATGAGTTTGGGAGTGTTCCTTCCTCTGCAATTTTTTGGAAGAGTTTGAGAAGGATAGGTGTTAGCTCTTCTCTAAATGTTTGATAGAATTCACCTGTGAAGCCATCTGGTCCTGGACTTTTGTTTGTTGGAAGATTTTTAATCACAGTTTCAATTTCATTACTTGTGATTGGTCTGTTCATATTTTCTGCTTCTTCCTGGTTCAGTCTTGGAAGGTTATACCTTTCTAAGAATTTGTCCATTTCTTCCAGGTTGTCCATTTTATTGGCATAAAGTTGCTTGTAGTAGTCTCTTAGGATGCTTTGTATTTCTGCGGTGTCTGTTGTAACTTCTCCTTTTTCATTTCTGATTTTATTGATTTGAGTCCTCTCCCTCTTTTTCTTGATGAGTCTGGCTAATGGCTTATCAATTTTGTTTATCTTCTCAAAGAACCAGCTTTTAGTTTTAGTGATCTTTGCTATTGTTTTCTTTGTTTCTATTTCATTTATTTCTGCTCTGATCTTTATGATTTCTTTCCTTCTGCTAACTTTGGGTTTTGTTTGTTCTTCTTTCTCTAGTTTCTTTAGGTGTAAGGTTAGATTGTTTACTTGAGATTTTTCTTGTTTCTTTAGGTAGGCTTGTATAGCTATAAACTTCCCTCTTAGAACTGCTTTTGCAGCATCCCATAGGTTTTGGGTTGTCGTGTTTTCATTGTCATTTGTCTCTAGGTATTTTTTGATTTCCTCTTTGATTTCTTCAGTAATCTCTTGGTTATTTAGTAACGTATTGTTTAGCCTCCATGTGTTTGTGTATTTTATGCTTTTTCCCCTGTAATTCATTTCTAATCTCATAGCGTTGTGGTCAGAAAAGATGCTTGATATGATTTCAATTTTCTTAAATTTACTGAGGCTTGATTTGTGACCCAAGATGTGATCTATCCTGGAGAATGTTCCGTGCGCACTTGAGAAGAACGTGTAATCTGCTGTTTTTGGATGGAATGTCTATAAATATCAATTAAATCTATCTGGTCTATTGTGTCATTTAAAGCTTCTGTTTCCTTATTTATTTTCATTTTGGATGATCTGTCCATTGGTGTAAGTGAGGTGTTAAAGTCCCCCACTATTATTGTGTTACTATCAATTTCCTCTTTTATAGCTGTTAGCAATTGCCTTATGTAATGAGGTGCTCCTATGTTGGGTGCATATATATTTATAATTGTTATATCTTCTTCTTGGATTGATCCCTTGATCATTATGTAGTGTCCTTCCTTGTCTCTTGTAACATTCTTTATTTTAAAGTCTATTTTATCTGATATGAGTATAGCTACTCCAGCTTTCTTTTGATTTCCATTTGCATGGAATATCTTTTTCCATCCCCTCACTTTCAGTCTGTATGTGTCCCTAGGTCTAAAGTGGGTCTCTTGTAGACAGCATATATATGGGTCTTGTTTTTGTATCCATTCAGCAAGCCTGTGTCTTTTGGCTGGAGCATTTAATCCATTCACGTTTAAGGTAATTATCGATATGTATGTTCCTATGACCATTTTCTTAATTGTTTTGGGTTTGTTTTTGTAGGTCCTTTTCTTCTCTTGTGTTTCCCACTTAGAGAAGTTCCTTTAACATTTGTTGTAGAGCTGGTTTGGTGGTGCTGAATTCTCTTAGCTTTTGCTTGTCTGTAAAGCTTTTGATTTCTCCATCAAATCTAAATGAGATCCTTGCAGGGTAGAGTAATCTTGGTTGTAGGTTCTTCCCTTTCATCACTTGAAGTATATCATGCCACTCCCTTCTGGCTTGTAGAGTTTCTGCTGACAGATCAGCTGTTAACCTTATGGGAGTTCCCTTGTATGTTATTTGTCGTTTTTCCCTTGCTGCTTTCAATAATTTTTCTTTGTCTTTAATTTTTGCCACTTTGATTACTATGTGTCTCGGAGTGTTTCTCCTTGGGTTTATCCTGTATGGGACTCTCTGCGCTTCCTGGACTTGGGTGGCTATTTCCTTTCCCATGTTAGGGAAGTTTTCGACTATAATCTCTTCAAATATTTTCTCTGGTCCTTTCTCTCTCTCTTCTCCTTCTGGGACCCCTATAATGCAAATGTTATTGCGTTTAATGTTGTCCCAGAGGTCTCTTAGGCTGTCTTCATTTCTTTTCATTCTTTTTTCTTTAGTCTGTTCCGCAGCAGTGAATTCCACCATTCTGTCTTCCAGGTCACTTATCCGTTCTTCTGCCTCAGTTATTCTACTATTGATTCCTTCTAGTGTAGTTTTCATTTCAGTTATTGTATTGGTCATCTCTGTTTGTTTGTTCTTTAATTCTTCTAGGTCTTTGTTAATCATTTCTTGCATCTTCTCAATCTTTGCCTCCATTCTTATTCCAAGGTCCTGGATCATCTTCACTATCATTATTCTGAATTCTTTTTCTGGAAGGTTGCCTATCTCCACTTCATTTAGTTGTTTTTCTGGGGTTTTTTCTTGTTCCTTCATCTGGTATATAGCCCTCTGCCTTTTCATCTTGTCTATCTTTCTGTAAATGTGGTTTCTGTTCCACAGGCTGCAGGACTGTAGTTTTTCTTGCTTCTGCTGTCTGCCCTCTGGTGGTTCTGGCCTATTTTTTTTATTAAGCTGGTCTTTATTGTATTTTTTCAAACATTAATATATATTTTTAATTTGTTTGTTATTTATTTTATTTTTGGCTGCGTTGGGTCTTTGTTGCCGCGTGCAGGCTTTCTCTAGTTATGGCAAGCGGGGCTACTCTTTGTTGAGGTATACAGGCTTCTCAATGCAGTGGCTTCTCTTGTTGCGGAGCATGGGCTCTAGATGTGTGGGCTTCAGTAGTTGTGGCCTGCAGGCTCGGTAGTTGTGGCTCGCAGGCTCTAGAGCGCAGGCTCAGTAGTTGTGGCTTACAGGCTTAGTTGCTCCATGGCATGTGGGATCTTCCCGGACCAGGGCTCAAACCTGTGTCTCCTGCATTGGCAGGCGGATTCTTAACCACTGTGCCACCAGGGAAGCCCATGAATGGCCTATTTTTTAAAGTCTGGCTCTCAAAAGTGGAAAAGCTAAATATGAGGGGGGAGGGGAAGGGCACTAGCTCTTTAAATCCACTGGAAGTCACTTCAGCTAGAGGGGGAGGGGCTTGCAACAATGAGGGGAGGTGCAGCAACAACGGCTGTCTGCCTCTTTGTCTCTTGGTCTGCACCTCTGTAATCAGAAGCGGCGATTAGTGACCAGAACACAGATCCCCATTATTTGGAGGAGAGGCTCCTTGCTGCCCACCCTGGCTCCCATAAGCTGTGTACAAGCTGCTCCAGGAACATGTACACAGCTGCCTGCCACATTACTGAGGGTGGTGGATGGGTAGTTGCTACTGTGCCAAGAGCTGAAATTGACCAAAATTTACTGCAGTTTACCATCCAAGAGTTCCCCTGGAAGTTGCAAGCCTTCAACAGACTTCAGAATTCCAAAATAGTTGTTCCAAAATCAGACAGATTCTGCCAGTGCAGTTATTGTCTGTGTGAGGACACAGGTTCCTGGTGCTCGCTACTCTACCATCTTCACAGAATCTTCTCCATGATCTAATTTTGAGTTAATTTTTGTGCGTAGTGTGAAGAAAGAGTTCAAATACACTTTTGGCATGTTTATATCCAGTTCTCCCAGCACCATTTGTTGAAAACAATATTGTTTCTTTAATGAAGTAACTTGACACCTTCATAAAAAATAAATTGACCATAAATGTGAAGGCTTATGTCCAGTCTCCTAATTATGTTCCAGTGATCTATAAGGCTATACTTACACAAACACCATACTGTCTTTTTCATTATATTCTTGGCACATAATAGGTGCTCAGAATTTTAGTTAAGTTGAAATTGAATTGGCTAGACTTATTAAAGAATCTGTGTTCTTAACACTTGCTTCATTTTTGTCTTTTTTCTGTTGAGGTGTGTGTGTTGGGGGAGGGGGGCGTTGTTGGTTCATTTTTGTTTCATTTCTCTGTAGTTTCCTGTCAAGGTATCTTTTGAAAACTTCTGTCCTTAGGCTGAAAAGAAATTTTATGCCTCGCTAAAGAAAAAATATCAAGGACAGAGTACCCTTTGGGATAGGCATGCTGGTAATGGTAGCAGCTATCAAAAAACAGAGGACATTAGTTGGAACTGCACTAAAGTATTTAAGTATTTAAAGTAGTGAAATCCAGAGGCTGATTAGTTGCCATCATCATGCTATACCTTCCATAGAAGCTCAGCAGTGTTTAAGCATTGTTGTATTCATTGCTTTAAAATGAAGTCTTACCAGAATGGAATTATTTTATGCAGCAGTAGACTTTGAGTTATAGCTGTACCACTTGGCAGTAGAATCACTCATGAGCAAGTTATTTAACTTTCCTGTGACTATGATTACTTTGTGGGGAAATTATTCTTGCTCTATCAGTTTCTTACAGTGTTAATGAGATTCAACTAAAGGGATGTTTCTGGAAGTGCTTTGCAAAATATAAAGTGCTCTACAAATATTTTAAATATTATTTGTATATTAAGCACTGATACACACTTTTTTTTTCTTTCAAACACTTTCTAAGATAAGGTGAAAGGAAAAGGATGAACAGTCATTGAACTGTTGGGTCATTTGCTGACAAATACAGTTGAAATGGGTAAAATTGGGAATATTAAAGCTCAAGAATGTGGGACATAGGGAAAACCTATGAGAGTGAGAGGAACATTTTCCTCAGTCTCTGTCTTGCAACAGGAAGTTGGAAAGGAAATGATACTTTTCTTGGAGAACATATAAAATCTCTAACTTTAATAATTGAGTAGATTGTGATACAGTCTTAGCTCCTTATCATTTGTGTGTAGAATTTATGTAAAAATTGTTTTTAAATATACTGTAAAAGTTTGAGCAATATAAGGCTAGAGTAGTTAAGGCAGTGTGGTATGGCATAAGGGTAGACATATAGGTTGAAAGAATAAAATTAAGAGTCCAGAAAGAAGCCTTTATATTTATGTTCAATTGATTTTGGACAAGGGTGCCAAGACAATTCAGTGGGAAAAGAATAATCTTTTAACAAAGGATGCTGGATAGCCACATGCAAAAGAATGAATTTGGACCCCTTCTCACACCATACGCAAAAAATAACTCAAAATGGATTATAAACTTAAATGTAAGAACTAAAACTATAAAGCTCTTAGAAGAAAATATAGGAGTAAATCTTGATGACCCTGAGTTAGGCAGTGATTTCTTGGATAAATTGGACTTTGTCAAGATTAAAACTTTTGTGATACTAAGGATACTGTCAAGAATGTGAAAAGACAACCCACAGAATGGGAGAAAATATTTGCAAATCATGTATTTGATAAGAGACTTGTTTCTAGAATTTATAAAGAACTCCTACAACTCAAAAATAAAAAGTAACCTAATTAAAAATTGGGCAAAGTGGACTTCCCTGGCGGTCCAGTGGTTAAGACTCCACGCTTCCAATGCAGGGGGTACAGGTTCGATCCCTGGTTGGGGAACTAAGATTGCATGTGCTGTGTGGTGCAGCCCCCCAAAATTTTTTTTAATAATAAATTCACATGTAGTTTAAAAAACAAAAAAACAACAAAAAAATTGGGCAAGCTTTCTGAATAAACGTTTTTTCACAAAGATATACAAATGTCCAATAAGCACATGAAAAGATGCTTAGCACCATTAGCCATCAGGTAAATGCAATTCAAAAGCACAATGAATCTCATTCACACCCACTTCACACCCACTAGGGTGTTTATAATTTGAAAAGATGTATAATAACAAGTGTTGGTGAGAATGTGGAGAAATTAGAAGCCTCATACACTGAATACATTGACAGGTTGTAAAATAGTATGGTCATTTTGGAAAACTGCTTGGCAATTTTTCAAAAGGTTACACATAGAGTTACCATATGTCCCAGCAATTCTACTTCCAGGTATATACCCAAGAGAACTGAGAACATGTCCACACAAAAACTTGTTGCATGAATGTTTACCGGAGCATTATTCATAATAACCAAAAGGTAGAAACAGCTCAAATGTCCATCAACTGATGAATTGAGAAATAAAATATGGTATATCCATCAGTGGGATATTATTTGGCAATAAGGAATGAAGTGCTGATAGATGCTATAATATGGATGAATCTTGAAAACATTTTGCAAAGTGAAAGAAGCCAGTCACAAAAGACCTTATACAGTATGATTCCATTTATATCAGATGTCCAGAATAGCCAAATCTATACAGACAGAAAGTAGATTAGTGTTGCCTAGGGAACAGCTGAGGGGAGGGATTAGGAGGGAATGGGAAATGATGCTAATAAGTTCTGGGTTTCTTTTTGGGCTGATGTAACTTTATAAATGGGTTATGGTTGTACAGCTCTGTGAATATATTAAAAACCATTTAAATGTGCAAATTAAATGGGTAAATTGTATGGTATATGGATAAAATCAATACCCAACTCAAAAAATATGAAGTAAAGGACATTTGCAAATGTATCTCTACTGGTTATCTTCTGGAGATAGAGAAGAATCAGATGGTTGATTGTCTCTATGTTATTTTTTTTTCATTCTCTATCCTTCTAGTGGCTGGCCAGGTTTATTAAATGCATGCACTTTTATGTTGATTGATAGTAAATCTTAATTCATTTTTGACAGGAATTGAGTTCTTCTCAGACTTTATCACATGATGGAGGATTCTTCAATAGACTGGAAGATGATGTTCATAAAATTCTTATTAGAGAAAAAAGAAGAGAACAGCTTACAGAATATAATGGAACAGATAATTGCACAGCTCATGAACACAACCAGGCATGTAAAATAGAAAATTCTCTTAAAATCACAGTGAAATTATTTTTCTTTTTTAAAAAACCTAAGCAGTGGAACCCAATTATGATTGTATAAAGTTACAGTTTTAGGATATTATCTTAGTCATTATTACACATAGATACTTATATTAAAAAGTATGAAGTACTTCTTTAGTTGATGAATATTTATTGAGCATGTGCTATAATGCTAGGTATTGTTAGGCACCAATGTAAGGGAGTGGGAATATCAAGATGGATAAGACCATCCATGCCTTAGACAGAGTAGTGGGGATAGGAGGAGGGAGACTGTAAGAATATCATTCAGCATGATAAAGGCTTTAAGAGAGATATGAACAATAAAAAAGAGGTTTTTGAATAGAAAAGGTAATAGATCACTCCTTGGGTGAATTGGGAAAGGTATATAAAGAAGTGACATTCGGGATGGATTTTGAATGGTGAATAACTGTATAAACTGAGAAATGGAGAAAACCTAAGGGAGCTGCAAGAGCAATGGCCCAGAGCTATGAAAAGCCTTAGACTGAATATTCAGGAAACTGAAAAATTCTGCATCTAAGAAGTATAGACTTAAGTGAGTGTGGGATAACATGACTAGAGAAATATATTGGATTTAGATTATAAAGGTCTTTTTATGTGAAACTAAGAAGTTAGAATTTTATCCTGCAGACCAGGGGTTGCAAACTATGGCTGGTCAGCAGTCTGTTTTTGTAAGGCTCACAAGCTAAGAATGGTATTCACATTTTAAAATATTGTTTGGAGAAATACAGAAAGAAAGAAAAGATCTTATCCTATAGAGACCTCTAAGTCTGCATTTATT